>NW_025872616.1:0-5235 GCF_002878395.1 Capsicum annuum
TATAAGTTAAAATGACCAAAAGGCCCTTCAAAGAGTGGGCACCCATCTGGTGTAATTTATGCGCTGATTTGGGTGCATTTTGGGCCTCTTTTACCCTTCAATTGCACATGCCAAGGCTCGGGTCCAACACGCACTCTCCTAAGTCCATATCCATAATTATTCTTGTATCATCCTCTCCATCTTGAGAGGAATTTGTCCATAAATTCACGGCTTCACCTTGTTCAATTGGTCACTTCAAAGAAAACCTACACAAAACAATCCCCAAACAAGTCACAAAAACAAGTCAAAATAGTCCACAAAATCATGAAGAATCCGAGGGCTCAATAACAATAAGTCTCGGCCAACATCTTTATTTTGAACCTCGACTTCCTCTCCATCTTGAGCCTTGTCTTCAATCTCATCTGAAACAAGTCTCCTACCATCATACAAGTATTGTAGTAGTCTCCATATCCTTAATGTTCCTTTTTACCATACTCTTCTACATGGATATATTGATTTTGGTGAAGTGGAGTTTCGATTGAGAGAAATGATTTGGTAAGGGGGGGCTTCGGTTGTGGAGCTTGGCTTGGAGGAAATTAGCTTCTAAGTCCCTCTTGTTGGACTTGATTGAATGGAGGGGGAAGTGACACATTTAGGTCTCAGGTTTGAGGACATTTGTTGACTTGGCTTATGTCTATGTCATTTAGTGGTGGTCTTGGAGGGTTGATCGTTTGAGGTAAAGCTTTGGGAGTAGAAACATGAGAGTTCCTTCGACTCTCTACTCGATCTAACCTCTCAAGTATAGTAGACATATCTGAGCCCAATTGTCAAGAGCCGCATTCGCCTTAGCTATTTCCAAGGGCAATAGCATCAAGGTGGGCCAAAATGGTGTCCATTTATGGCAAAGGAGTTACCTACAAAACAGAAAACACATTAGTTGTACATAAACATCCTCACTCTCTCTTTTATTTCTTGTCTCTAGTATCCCTCACACTCAATCTCACAAGTGTTGTAAGCTTGCTTGTACTCCGAGAGTTTTTGAGAGGTGAATCAAGTGTGTACAATGACTCAAAACCCTAAACACACAAAGGAATGTAAACACACACATAAAAAGAATATGGTTTCGAACTAACTCACAATCTAGTAATTGATCACTAGCTTGTAAGTTAGTATGGTAATCAAAAAATAAATCTAAAGACACAAAATGAAACTAAAAGATCAAAATTTGATCTTAAATTTGTTGGTGAACAGTAATTAGTGATGTGGCAGTCCATGATTAGCCTCGGTTCTCAATAATTTTATTTTCCAAATTTTGAAGTCTTGACCAATTCTATAATTTTTTTACTTTGGTGAAAATTGTTCAATGAAGGGAAATACAAACTAGACTTTGTAATTCAAATTTCAAGACTCAAAAGTCTTTGACTAGACTTGTACTTTTCCTTAAAACACCCTTGTCTTATGGAAAAGTGGTGGAGATGTAATGTAAAGTTTTTTGGTGGATGGGGGTCTTTCAAGACTTAACAAGTATTACACCTTGTCTTTCACCTTTTTAAGAGCTAAGTTCACTTTAATATTAACAAGGTGATGAATATGGTGAAGAACTTCAAGAACACAACAACCACAACAAGAACAACCAACAACAATCTCCCAAGAACAACAAGTCCACCAAAACAAGGTCAACAATCTCACGGCTCAGACTACAAGGATAACAACAACAATCGACTAAGTCCCCTTCGTGTTGTGTCTTTGATTTTACAAAAGGTGAAGGGTGTGATGAACAACAAGAATATAACAACAACCTTTCAAGATCTACAACACCACCATAACACAAGGCCTTCAACTCGGTCAAGGCTAGAACAACAACAACATCCAATCAGCCATACTTTGTTCATACCAACAATATTAACAATTCAAGCTAAAGTTTGGATCAACTCAAAGTGTTAGTGAGGAATAAAACTAACACTACAAACACACAAGACAAGTAAAATACTCCTAGACCTAGAATCAAGAACAAATCTCGGCCAAGAACACCACAAGAACACAATTTTGGCCAAGACAACAACAATGGATAGATTGCAAATAACCCTAACATGTTCTCTTTATTCAATTACAAGATAAGACAAAATGACAACATTGTCCTTAATGAGGAGGGGAGGCCATGAAGTGCATTTGGCTAAAGTGAAGTAACCAAAATGCCCTTAATGAAGGTGTCCAAAGTCCTGAGCCATTAAGTGTTGTCCAAGGCCGTGAGTCATAAAGTCTCGAATGCTCCAATAAATCTTCCAAATGTGGCATTACTCCATCAAGTGCCCAAAATGGTCTCTATATGTATGCTCTCGTATCCTTGAGGTGACCAAGTCTTGAGCCTCTATGTGTTGGACTCCAAAGATGTCAACAAAAGATAAGAGGGCCATTTGTCCCGTATCATCCTCCCCTTTTTGAAAAAGATTCAACCTCGAATTCAAACCTTGCAAAATCGAAGAAAGGACAAGAAAATACAAACTCCTCATGGCATAAGGGTCAGGGTTAGAACAACAAATCATCTCAACATGCCAAGGTTGCACATATTTGCAATATAACCAAGGATTCTTTGCATTAAATATTAAAAGCTCAATAAAAGGTACACAAAGGTTTTGGTTATAGGAATCACCAAGAATGACATTTTTCTTGTCATGGAGACCAAGCAACAAGTTGGGTGCACCAACATCACCATTTCCATATTTGGCACTGGGGTCAAATAGAAAGAGTGGCCATAGATACGAGTCTAGACAATACTCTCCTTTCCCGTGGTCTCCACCCAAACTAAATAACATACTCTCTACAATAGCATACATATCATCCAAAGTAAATAGAGAGTAGAGAAAAGTATCACTCAAGTTGACTTCTACTAAGGTGCCCTCATGTGAGTACTCACTATTAGTTTCCCAATCATCACCATGAGTACTCTCAACAATACAGTCACATGATGTAGAAGAAGGAGTAACTTCCAAGACTACGCATTTATTACCCTTAAAAGTACTCTCATCTTTCAAGAAGAGATTTCCATCTTTAGTAGGAATGTTGTCACACCATAGTGGGTTAACATGTAGGCTATAGACTCCAAGGTAAGCTATACCATCTTTTTCACCACTAGGCTCATTAAGAGTGTTTATGTTATCTTCAAACAAGACATTATACCTAAAGAGTGTGTGATCCAACCCATGGGTAGATTTGGAACAAGCAAGTTCCTCACTCTCTAAGAGATCAATATCAAGTTTCAAAGCGGTTTCAAGAACAAGATTGTCCCAAGAATAGCTTTCGGGTTCACTCCCTTTTTGTTGACCAACATTTTCAAGTACTTCACTCACTTGAGTTCTATTAATCATATTACACACATACTCAAGTAGTGGATAATTTTCACAAATAATTTGATCAACACCAATTACACAAGACGATGTACTTTCGTTCAACATATAGGCTTCAACACTAGGTGGACATAAATTGATCTTACAAGAAGAGTCAATTTGGTCATCAATAGGATCAAAAAGTGTATCCACACTCACAACATGTTCATCATCAACAAGAGGCAAAGAATCATTAGACTCATAAGTAAGTAAGCTACTACTCATACTCAATGGGCTACTAGCCACACAATTATCATTCACATGCACAAAAGTGTAAGAGTTAGCTATTTTACCTTGAAGTTCTTGAGTAAACTCTCCTTTGTAGTGTTGTGAAGGTCCTCCACAAGCTTGGGAAGCAACTTCACTTTGGCATTGCTTTCCTTTACTTTTCATGTCGGTACCTACACAAATGTCCTTAGAAATAGAAGGACAAACAATGTTAGCTTGTTTTGGTGGCAATCCCCTCACTTTGCTCCACACAATCTCTCCCTTTTCCACTCTCGGATTACTACCTTGCATACCCTTACTCCTCTTAACCTTTTGTCTCTCATAATCATTCAGATTAGAGTAATTATTCACTTCTCTTTGTGGCTCGGGCAACATATAAGTCACAAGGTGATTTCCGCACCGGTCTCTTACAACATTAGGCCAATTTTACATATTTAGAACTCTATATTGTGCAAACCAATCGACACCTAAGCATACATGACTGTATGTCAATAGAAGAATGTCGTACCACACCTCCTCATGGTATTCAAATTGGGAGAAGACAACTTTGACCCTCTCGGTAACCTTAAACCTGTCCAAGAAGTATGGAACAAGTAAAGGCTTGTGAAACAACCCCAAGTAGTCAACCATGGATGGAATGATGTAGTTTCTATAGTACCTATCATTTAACACAATGAGGCAGCCCGGTATTCCACAAATGGTCACCTTTCCAGAGTATACACTCCTTCTCGGATCAACATTGTAAAGCACACAAGTACCCCTCGCTTTTGGAGATACATACTCTCTTCTTCTCGTTGGACAACCTCCACTAGAGCTAGTATAACTATTCACACTATATCAACCTTGATAAGAAGTAGTACAAGGTGAAGAATATGAATCTTCACACTCCTCACGTGTACCCTCATCATAGCTCTCATAAGCTTTGTGAATAAAAGGGTTATACCTAACACCAAATATAGGTTCGGAGTGAGAAGTGTAAGACTCATCACATGCCCCAATGTCATCATAAGATCCATCACGAAGTCCTACATCATCTCTAAAGTCACCATAAGCACTAGGCACTTCATTCACCTTATTTTCTCCCTCAAAACTGTAACTCTCAAATCTGCCCAAGTTTTGATCATGGCTATTTTCATAGCCTCCGCAATCTCCCTCAACTTCATATCCATAAAACCCCTCACTACAATCATAGTCTCCCATGTTATAGTCACAATAATCCCCGGCTATCAAAGACATATCCCCTTATATCACCTTTGTACCTACACAATGAACAAACAAGATTAGTAGTAAAAGCTCCTCACCAACACTCATAGATATACACCTTTGTGATTCTCACAATTGGAGTGGTGAATATTGAAAGTTTCGTATACTCTGGTAGTAAATAGGATATCAATTCTACTTGGCTACTAGAATGGATTCTTGTTTAATCGACTCAAGACACAAAAACAAAATTTACTTACGAACTTGAAACAAAGAAGTTACTACGAGTTAAAAATGAGAAAAATACACAAATAACGAAGACACGAAAGAAACGGATCAACAATTAATCTACAACTAAGTAGGTGATTACTAGTTGTTAATAATTCTAGAATCAAGACATGAAACTAATGAAATAATAAAATGAAACTAAGAATCTAAAATTTTT
>NW_025872616.1:8235-20790 GCF_002878395.1 Capsicum annuum
GAAGATCTAGGGTCTAATAAAGTATAAACATATAAATATGGAATGCCCCGAGTCTGTACCCTAGACACTACACGATGCTAACAATCCTAAAGAACTACTAGCTAACCCATGATTGGTACCTGCTGTGAGCACTGAATAATAAATACGATGTAATAACAAAATAATGAAGTAAATGCGAAACTCACATAAGGTTCAAATCTGAAAACAATACTGTATACAGAAAATAAAATATTGCAAAACAACTATATAAAAATACTCTAGTCTGATAAGCCTTTAAACTGTCTAAAATATAGAGTTGAATTTGACTGACTGCTGAAATAAATGAAATGCTAAAAATAATCATTTCCTCAAAATATGAGGACTGACCACTACGCTGTCTGTTGAAAAGCTGTACTACTGAGGATGCTCTGGGGCCTGTGCATCTAAACCTATGATATAAGAAATCATAGTGCAAAAAGCATGCATCAGTACTTTAAATATACTGGTATGCTCAGTGAGGTAGGCTGAAATACATGGGTTCATGAGACATGAACAATACTATCTAAATAACATGAATACGACCGAATGAGAGTGCATGCATAAATACATAGACTGTAACTGAAATCATGATAATACTGAATACTAAGTCTGAATACTAATTTACTAATATCAGATTTTACTGATACTGTATTACTGATTATCTGGATGACCGTATCTGACAGTCCTGAAGTATGTAGAACTATACTGAGTTCTAATCTAAGACTGAATCTGAAACTAAGACTGTGGGAGGTAATCATCTAACCGATATTCCCCTTTTCTAAATAGATATTGGGGTCCAACCTGTAACCTCAGTTGCAAGGGTGCCAGTACCGTGCCACAGGTAAAGACAACTAAAGAGATACCCTTATCTAGTAGGTACTCTAATGATAATAATGGTGGAACCCTTAATGACAGGTTAAAATACCTTATCAACCCTCGACTGGAAAATTTGATGTCTCAACCTACTCTTGCTATTTAGTTCTGGAATTCAAGGAATACTTCTAAGAGTCACACCCTCTATTGGCAGGTGAGTCCCCATCCTTGGGTTCACTCCGTGATGAATCCTACTCCCAACAGAATAGACAGTAAACTGATTTCGTAGTTCATACTAGGATTGACTGAACTATTACTGAACTAGACTGGATTAATACTGAGTTTACTATGTTTTTCCTAGATTTTGGAACTGACTAAAAGTACCACTGATCATGACCTAACTGAGCTATTTTGTAACTGACACTGGCTTTAGGTATACAACTAAATTATTGGGTATGAAATACCCCCAAAACTTGATATCATAAAGAGTAAAGCGTAACATAAATTTTGAAGGTACAACAATGGCAACATGTTCATATTTCACTTTCTAAGGCATTTCATCAAACACTTGTAAATCTTGAACTTGTACATGTATAGGGATGCATGCTATCATGTCATAAGTACACTAACAATTCACATTGGTATTTCAACAAACACCTTCATGGTATAGCTTTAACATGGGAGTCCTTTTAGACATGTGATTCTTTCATGATTTCATAATTAAGATAAAAAAATGGATCAAATTACACAATTAATTCACTTAGGCATTTTGGCAAACACATGTGAGGCATCATATTATACTTGGGCATGAATAATAATTCAATACATCATGGCTACATTAATCACTCCAATTTCAAAGATTTCAACCCGCATGCTAACATAAATTTATGAAATTCATTAAAGACATCATCTTAGAAATCACAACACAAGATTAACATGAATACAAACAACCCACAACATGGAAATCATGATTTAGGATTTTAAAAAGGGTTTCTTGAACTCCAAGGGTGAAAAGGACATTGGATGAATACTTCACACACCCTTATGCTTGTTTTTGAGAAGATTGATGGTAGAATTCATGAGATTTGAATCTTGAATTGAAAATCCTAATGCTTTTTCTTGAGAGAGTTTGAGAGAAAGTATATTTTGGTGAATGAGGTCTTAATTTCATTTTTTGGGTGAATAAGAGTGGGGAAATTGACCCATTTACCTCCATAACTCATAACTGAAATTTGCTAATTGAGCTACCCCTTGCATCACGACCCCTCCATAACTCAAATCTTGATAGTTCTGGGCCAGTTTCTCGCTGCTTCGTTATTTTTTAGATCGACTTTAATGCCATCATCGGAAACTATATGGCCGTGGAAAGCAATTGATCTTAGCCAAAATTCAAACTTACTAAATTTGGTGAACAACTGATGGTTTCTGAGAGTCTGCAATACTATTCTGAGATGGCCTGTATGATCATGTTCACCACGGGAGTAAACAAGGATATCATCTATGAAGACTATGATAAACACATCCAAGTACTACTTGAACACATGGTTCATCAAGTCCATGAAAGTTGTTGGGGCATTGGTAAGACCAAAGTATATGACTAAGAATTCAAAGTGACCATACCGAGTTTAGAAGGCTGTTTTGGGAATGTCACATTCCCTGACTCTGTGCTAATGATAGCTCAATCTAAGGTCTATCTTAGAGAAATAGCTGGCACCCTAAAGTTTGTTAAACAAGTCATCGATTTTGGGAAGTGGATATTTGTTCTTGACCATAACATTTTTTAATTGACGGTAGTCAATGCATATTCTGAGAGAACCGTCTTTCTTTCTTACAAATAGAACTGGTGCGCCCCATGGGGACACACTGGGTCTAATGAATCCCTTATATAAGAGATTCTTTAACTGCTCTTTTAATTCTCTAAGTTCTACTGGAGCCATTCTATATGGTGGAATAGAGATGGTCTAAGTATCTGGAAGGAGATCGATTTTGAAATCAATTTTTCTTTTGGGAGAGACTCTGGGGAGATCTTTGAGAAACACATCTGGGAATTCACAAGCTACTGACACTAATTCAAAAGTAGGGGTTTTTGATCTGGAGTCCTAGACTCGGATAAGATAGTAGACACAACCCTTAGGTATCATTTTTCTAGACCGAAGGTAAGAAACAAGCTGAACCCTAACTGTTGAAACACTACCCCTCTACTTTAGGAAAAGTTTATTCAAAAACTGAAATTGGATAATTCTATTTTTGTAGTCGACTGAGGCATAATAAGAATGAATCCAATCCATGCCGAGAATGATACCAAAATTAGTCATCTTTTTGACTAAGTCTGATGAAGTGACTTTCTGAGATACCACAACCGGACAGTTTCTGTATATCCGCTGGGCTATAATGGATTTACCCACTTTGGTAGAGACTGAGAAAGGGCTCTGCTAGTATTTTAGGACTGACTCCGAAATCAACTGCTATAAATGGAGTAATAAAAGACAAAAAAGCTCCTGGACTAGCAAAGAATAACATACAAATGATAAACTTGTAACTTACCAGTGACTACATCAGGAGAATTTTCCTGATCCTATCGGGACTGAAGAGCATAGAGTCTATTTGGGCGCTGCCCACTGGTGGCACTGGATGAGGCACCCTGTTGATTCGAGAAATCAGACTAAGCTAGAGGATGGTTATGCTGACCCTGAAAACCTAACTTAGGACAATCTCTAACTCTGTGGCCTGGTTTTCCATATCCGAAACATACATTATTTCCTGCTCTGCATACCCCCTGATGGTTTCTGCCAAACTACTGGTAGAGAGGATTCATTCGAGCACTACTAACACTACCCTGAGGTTCAGGGCCTGATGCCCCATCTCTGTTGCCATCTCTGAATTTTTTCACTGGAGCACTAGCTGAGGACGGGGCTAGAACTGAAGATTTTGAGCAGAACTGAGAATGGTTCCCACCCTCTGACTTAGGCTGAGCAAAGTTAAAACTACCTATTTTACCTTTTTTATTCTGCTTTCCTCTCTCCTAATTCTTCTACTCTTTGATCTGTTGAGCATGGACCTTCAGTCTAGATAAGTCTATCTCACTAATCAGTATTGTGGTTCTGTACTCCTTAACCAAAATATCATTCACCCTAGACACAATTTATTCATCTTAGACCTACTATCTGCTACCACGTGAGGAGCATATTAGGCTAATTGAGTAAACTTTAGAGAATACTCTTTCACCATTATATTTCCTTGCTTCAGATTGATAAATTCTAGAACCTTTGCTTCCCTCAACTCCTGTGGGAAGAACCTATCCAGAAAAGCATTGGCAAACTTCTCCTATTTTATAGGGTCTGCTGCCATTTCTGCTTTCCACTGTTTGAACCATGAGTAAGCCACATCCTACAACTGATATGCAGCTAGCTGAGTACTCTTACTTGCCGTCACCCCTATAGTATCAGTAACATTCTGCACCCGATCAATAAATCCTGAGGGTCCTCATCTGACATAGACCCAGTGAAAGATGGAGGGTTCATTTAGGTAAAGTCTTGAATTTTAGCAGCCACTATATTGGTCGAAAAAATAGCTGGGTGGTCATTCTGGGCTACTATACCGTGAGCTAGGGTGGTGAAAGCTATTCTGAACTTAGCATGGGAGATATGTTCGTCTAGAGGATCTGGCTGGACGGGCTGGGATTCCGACTGGTCTTCTGTTCCTCTTCCCTGAGTTCTTTTTGGAGGCATGATCTGTAAATGGAAGAGAAACTTAGATTAGATAGAGGGTTTAACTGGAGCTCGTGCTCACTCACATGACATAAATACTGAAAGAAGGGAAATTGTTCCTAAAACATCTCATAACCTCCTGTCCATAAGTGTGGCGTGCTACACACCCATGCACAAGACTCTACTAGATGTGGCTTCTAAATTTCCTAGGACTCTGTTGAACCTTAGGCTCTGATACCAAGTTTTGTAATGCCCCTAGTTTGTACCCTAAACACTACAAAATGCTAATATTCCCAAAGGACCACTAGCTAACCCATGACTGGTACCTGCTGTGAGCACTGAATAATTAAGACACTATAATAACAAAATAAGGAAGTAAATACGGAAATTCCACAAGGTTCAAATCTGAAAATAATACTATATACAGAAAACAGAATGCTGAAAAACAACTGTCTGAAAACACTCTAGTTTGATATGCCTCTAAACTGTCTAAAATATGGAGTTGATGGGACAAGTCCCTAACTAACTCCAACTGACTACTAAAATAACTAAAATGATAAAAATAATCATGTCCTCAAAATATAAGGACTCACCACTACGCTGTCTGCTGAGAAGCTGTACTACTGAGGATGCTCTAGGGCCCGTGCGTCTGAACCTATGATATAAAGATCATAGCACAAAAAGCATACGTTAGTACTTTGAATGTACTGGTATGCTCAGTGAGGTAGGCTGAAATGCATGGGTTCATGATTCATGAACAATACTAACTGAATAATATGAATATGAATGAATGGGAGTACATGCATGAATACATAGACTGTAACTAAAATTTTGATGATACTGAATATTGATTCTAAATACTAATTTACTAATATCTATGTCTACTAATACTGTATTACTGATTATATGGATGCCCTAATCTGATAACCCTGAAGTTTGTAGAACTATACTGAGTTCTAATCTAAGACTGAATCTGAAATTAAAACTGTAGGAGGTAATCATCTAATCGACATGCCCCCTTTTTGGTTAGATTTTGGGGTCCAACCTAAACCTCAATTGGAAGGGTTCCAGTACTGTGCCATGGGTAAAGAAAACTAAAGAGATACCCTCATTTGGCAGGTACTCTAATGAGAATGGTGGAACCCTCAACTGACAGTTTAAAACAACTCATCAACCCTCGACTGGCAGGTTTGATGTCTCAACCTACACTGGCTATGTAGTTCTAGAATGCAAGGATTGCTTCTAAGATTCACACCCTCTACTGGTAGGTGAGTCCCCATCCTTGGGTTCACTCAGTGTTGAATCCTACTCCCAACTGAGTAGACACTGAACTGATTTCCTAGTTCATACTAGGCTTGATTAAATTATTACTAAACTGGACTGGATTAGTACTGAGTTTACTGAGTTTTTCCTAGATTCTGAAACTGGCTAAAAGTACCACTGATCGTGACCTGACTGAGACTATTCTGTAACTGACACTGGCTAGCTAAATTGTTGGGTATTAAATACCCTAGGGCTCGATAGCAAAAAGAGTAAAGCATAATATAAATCTTGAAGGCACAACAATGGCCACATGTTCATAATTCACTTTCTAAGGCACTTCATCAAACACTTATAAATCTTGAACTTGTACATGTATAGGGATGGATGCTATCATGTCATAAGTATACTAACAATTCACATAGGTATTTCAACAAACACCTTCAAGGCATAGCTTTAACATGGGAGTCCTTTAGACATGTAGTTGTTTCATGAGTTCATAATTAAGATGAACAATGGATCAAATTGCACAATTAATTCACTTAGGCATTTTGGCAAACACATGTGAGGCATCACATTATACTTGGGCATGAATAATAATTCAATACATCATGGCTACATTAATCACTTCAATTTCAAAGATTTCAACCCGCATGCTAACATAAATTCATGAAATTCATTAAAGACATTATCTTGGAAATCACACAATAAGATTAACATGAATACAAATAACCCACAACATGGAAATCATGATTTAAGATTTTAAAAAGGGTTTCTTGAACTCCAAGGGTGAAAGGGCCCTTGGATGAACACTTTACATACCTTTATGCTTATTTTTGAGAAGATTAATGGTAGAATTCTATAGATTTGAATCTTGAATTGAAAACCCTAGTGCTTGTTCTTGAGAGAGTTTTAGAGAAAGTGATATATTTTGGTGAATGACGGCTTAATTTTATGTTTTTAGGTGAATAAGAGTGGGGAAATTGACCCATTTACCCTCATAACCCGTAATTGAAATTTGCTAAAGTGGGTTGCCCCTCGCACTACGACCCCTACTTGGGTTGACTACCTATCGCGATGTGACCCTAGCTAGGTTGAATGGGCCTCGCGACATGGGGCTATCTCGACCCCTTACTATTTTTAGCATCCAAACTCACCTTTACACTATTAAAAAAAACTTGAGACTCATCCAAGATGGCCTACAAGTGATCCTAATCATGAATCAATTTGAAAATTGACAAAATAAGGTGGGGAAGGTTGTGAACTAGGATTACCAAACTACAAAGGCTAAAATGACCGTAAGTATAAATACTTAGTTGAATTTTTTTTCTAAGTCGTGGACCCCTTAGGATTTAAAGGACTGAGTCAAGCTTAGAATTTTGCAGGGTCTTACAAATTGAAAGACTTGTAACATACTAGTAACCATATTAAGAGAATTTTCCTGGTCCTGTCGGGACTGAAGTACATACAATCTGTTTTGGCGTTGACCACTGGTGGAACTAGAAAAAGTACCTTACTGAGTCGGGCGACTGAATAGAACTAGGAGACGACTGGACTGACCCTGCTGACCACTCTGTGGGCAATCCCTGATGGTTTCTACCGTATTTCTGGCAAAGAGGATCTCGTTCTTCTCAATTATCGTTTCTAGGCTTCGATGCTAGTGCACTAGCCAAAAATGGAGCTGGAGTTAAAGATTTTTGATAAAATTGAGGATAGTTGCCACCTTCTAACCTCGACTAAGCAAAACTGAAGCTACTCATTCTGGCCCTCTTATTCTCTCTCTCTTTCTTTACATTTCTGCTCCTCAATCTATTGAGGATGGACCATCAACCTAGACAAGTCCATCCCCTTAATTAACATCACAGTTCTACACTTCTTGACCGCGCTATCAGCTACACCCGAGATAAACTTATGCATCTTAGACTTATCATCAGATAGAACATTAGGAGTATACCTGGCTAACCGAGTAAACTTAAGATTACTCTTTCACACTCATGTTCCCCTGCCTCAGATTAATAAACTCCAGCACCTTAACTTCTCTTAATTTCAAGGTAAAGAACCTATCTAGAAAAGCTAAAACAAACTTCTCCCATTCAACAGGTCCTGTATCTACCCCTCTATCTCCCTTCCACTGCTTATATCTGGTGTGAGCAACATCCTACAAATAGTAAGCACCCAAACTACACTCTCACTAGAGGTCGCACCCATAATATCAGTTACCTTTTGAACCATGTCAAGGAATTCCTGCAGATCCTCATCAGACTTAGATCCCAAAAATAGAGGAGGGTTCATTCAAGTGAAGTCCCGAATCCTAGCTGCGCCAGTATTGGCTACTGGAACAGATAGAACGGCAACCATCTGATTATTCTAGGATGCTACTGAGTGAGATAAGGTAGTGAATGCTGCTCCAAATTCAGCATAAGAGACAGGATCATTCAGGGGATCTTCTTAAGCAGGTGGACGTGCGGGCTGATTCCCATTTTTCCTTCCGTTAGTCTTTCTGTGAGACATGTTCTATAAATAGAAAGGAAATTAGATTAGAAAAAGGATTTAAATTGATCTCATGCTCAATCACATGACATGGACAATGAAAGAAGGGAAACCTTTCCTAAAATATCTTGTAGCTTCTTGCCCATAAGTGTGGCATGCTTCACACGCAAACATAAGATGTTATTCAATGCGGCTTTTAGACTCCCTAGGACACTTTAAAACCTTAGGCTCTGATACCAAGTTTGTAACGCCCTTTGAGTACACCCTGGGTATCATATGGTACCTACAACCCTAAAGGACCATAAGTTAACCCATGCTAGTACCTGCCTTGAGCACTATATAAAAAAACAAAGAACATGTGCGAAACTTAGCTGAAAATGCCATAAGGTTTAAAATATGAAAAAAATACAAAATCAAAATACTGAAAACATATGTCTGAAAAAATGCTGTAAGACTGTCAATAACATCTGATAACTGAATAACTGGTTGGAAATGTCCAAAAGCCTCTAACTGATTGACTAAGGAGTTGATGGGAAAGGTCCCTAACTAAATCTAACCGACTACTAAATTAAACATAAACATAAATGGTCCTCGAAACACGAGGACTCACCACTGCTACTACTACAGATGTACTGGAGTATCTACGTACGGTTAGGAGCCTGAACATCTGAACCTATGATATATGAGACATCAAAGCACAAGAAACGAGTATGCGACCAGTACTTTGAATGTACTAGTATGCTATATGGGGTTAAGCTGTTATGCATGGCTCATGTGCATGAATAAGAACTAACTGTAAGTATGGTATAAGATAACTGATGTATAACATGCACGAAAGATATAAAATCTGAGAATGCATGACCAAGCATATAATATGAAACTAGGATAGTCTGTAAACCGACATACTGAAATACTGATACTACACAACTTGTGACTATATGCCATGGCCAAGCAAACCTGAAACTGAGTGCTGGATTAATTAGTAGACTGAAACTGTGGGAGCTATCATGGTTGGACCCCAGGTTGAAGGGTGTCAGTACCGTGACACGGGTACTAACAATGGCTATGTGGATCCACTAAAGTATTGTCCCAAAGGGCTAAGGGTTACCCCCAAATGGCAGGGCCCTAATGAGATATATGTCAACCCTTAACTGGAAGGTTAATGACATCATCGAAGTTTAGGTGTTTTAGAGATGACTAAGTCTCAACACTTAGTTTTTATTTAGGGTATAAGTGTCTTAAGCAAGCACTAAGAGCTGAATTAAGCTAAAAACACATGGGGTATTACAGTAAGAGGTGATGTTGCTTAAGGACAAACAAGGCTTTAAGTTGGGTGTTTTGATGAGTGGTGAATTTACCACTCATTCACACTCATCATTCGTGCATATTATCATGTTTTGAATGAATAATTGAGAACATATATGTGATTAAATGAACTAATATCCATATTTTGTAGGCACATATATATTGAGATAAAAATATATGGATGCGAGCTGAAAAAGATCAGAAAAAGTAAAGAAGTGCAACTTGAAGACCTAGAGCAGAACATATGCTCAGTTACTGCGATTGTAGTCTAAGGGCTACGATTGCGATCACTCAAAATCAGTCTTCTAATGCGATCACATGAGTTCTATCACGGTCGCATAGCTACGTTCACAGAGAAGCTGGTGCGATCGCGACAGCATGGGATTTTTCCCAGGGGCAGACATGTAATTTCAATGATCCAATCCCAAATTTACCCTAAGGAAGACTCAAACCCTATCATTCCTTCATTCATTCTACAATTCCCAACTATTAAACATTGTTCTAGTGATTAACCTCTATACTTGGACAAGAAAATATTGTATTAATTTTGGGTGAAGAATACATTGAAGTTGCTTCCAAGTGAAGGATCTCCTAACCCCCATTGAAGATTTGTGGATGTTCAAAGTTTGAAGTAACATTCAATTAGACTTTCATAAATCTAATCTATGGAAGTCATTGGGTATATCTTGTTTATTATTTTTATGTTTAGCTAGTTCTTCCTCTTGGGATTATGCTATATTAGGGTGGAATTATGTGTGGGATGTTATTTACTTGTGCATTTACTAGTTTGTGATATTGGGTTTTATTATTGCTTAACTAAATTAGTTGGGATATATGGGTGAAAGCCTCAAATACCCAAATTGGGTTTGTGGGTGAAAATCCCAAGGTCTTTTAAACCTTGAACCATCCTTGAAAAGGGGGTTTAGGTAAACTTTAGGAACCTATATTATCCTTGAAAGAGGGATGTGCGAACGAAGGCAATAATAGAAAATTTATGAGCATGGTTGACTAATTTTCACCATCTTAAACATAAGGTGATTTTGAAGACTATACTTAGGGCACCATCCTAAAAATAGGGGTGCCTAATTGAGGTATTGGGTTATTTTTATTGACGTACTCATTAGGTACTCAAAAGGGTCAATGAGTGACACCCTTGAGGTTTTGTTGAGAAACTAGACTCAAGGACTTTTAACCTAGACTACCTTATCACTAACATTTAGGATTAGTCTCAAAGACTTTTAATCTAGACTACCTTATCACTAATATTTAGAATTTGGATGAAGTCATCACACCCTATGAATAAGTGTAATGCCCCAAGTCTATAACCTAGATGCTACACGGTGCTCATAATCCTAAAGGACCATAAGCTAACCCATGACTGGTACCTGCTGCAATAACTGAGTAATAAATACTGTAATTATATGGAAATAGGCAAAAACATATGCCATAAGGTTCAAATCTATAAATAAATCTGAATGTCATATCAAAATACCCAAACTAAATATAAGTACTAAAAAATTGAACAACTTTCTGAAAATACTCTAGTTTGAAAAAGCCTCTAACTGTCTGAACTGTGGAGTTGATGGGACAAGCCCTCAACTAACTCTGTCTACTGAAATAAAAATGAAGTACTATAAATAATAAGCATATCCTCAAAATATGATGACTCACCACTACTCTGAAAGCTGAGAATCTGAACTGCTAAGGGTGCTCTGGGGCCCGTGGTCTGAACCTATGATATAAGACATCATAGTGCAAAAAAAAGCATGTATCAGTACTTTGAATGTACTGGTATGCTCAGTGAGGTAGGATGATATGCATGGGTTCATATGCATGCATAATAATAACTGAATAACATGAGTATGACTGAGTAAACATAATGCATAGACTATAACTGAGATCGTGCTAATACTGAGTGCTGAATTAGAATACTGATAATCGATATCTGGGTTTATGAATTATCTGAAATACTGTATTTGATAGTTCTAAGTACTGTGGAACCATATTGAGTTCTATATTGAGCTGAGTGACCATGTCTGATAGTCTTGAATCTGTAGAATTGAACTAAGTTCTATTTTGAGACTGAGACTGGAACTGAGACTATGGGGGTAATCATCTAACTGACTTGCCCCTTCTCTAACTGATTTAGGGTCCAACCTGTAACCCTAGTTGGAAGGGTGTTAATATCGTGCCATAGGTAATGACAAGTTGTGAGTTAACCTTCTCTGCTAGAAAGCTCTTTCATTAACCCTCGCTGGCAGGATAACTCGAATGAGAAATATCAACCCTCATAATGTCTGGCAGGAAGATACCTCAACCTACGCTGGCTACATAGTTTTGTAACACAAGGAATGCTAGTAAGGGTCAAACCCTACTGATAGGAATGCCCCCTTCCCTGAGTTAACTTGGTGTTGAATCTACTCCCAACTGAATAGATACTGAACTGATTTCTAGTCTGTACTAAGCAGGACTGAACGGTTACTGAGATTACTATTTAGCTAAACTAAATTGAGTTCACTGAGTTTCGTTGACTGATGGAATACTACTAAATTCTTTTAGTTGACTAAGTTTATTGAGGTCTGAACTAGATACTGAATTAGACTGGACTAATATGGATTTACTGAGTTTTCCTGAGTTCTATAACTTACTGAGAGTACTACTAATCATGTCATGACTAATACTATTCTATGACTGACCATGGCTCTAGGTAATCAGCTAAATTGTTGGGTACAAGTACCCCCAGGACTCGATAGCATAAATTAAGAGACATGGCATAACATGAAACATGTAAACTATGAACTTGATCATCATTCATTTATTGGGGCATTTTGACATACACTTGCATGATATAACTTGCACATAAGCTAACTTGACTTGATTTCATTCTTTTAATAGTTCACATAGACAATTTATCAAGCACTTGGTGAGCATAGAATATGCACATAGTATTGAACAACAAGTG
>NW_025872616.1:20890-27968 GCF_002878395.1 Capsicum annuum
GGTTGAATCTTGAGTTCTTGATTTGAAATTTAAGCACCTAGGGTTTTGTTCTTGAGCTAATTGGAGAATGAATAAGTATATTTGCTCTCCAAAGGTCTTAATTTCATGTTTTGGGGGTTGAGGGTTGAGGTAAAAAGACCTAAATACTCCCAAGAACAAGGTCTTTTAATGACTGAAAATTAGGTAACTGACGTGCAAGTCAACGTGGTGCGTTGATGGCATTGATGAGATAGCCAATGTGTAGCTTCATATTCACATCGATTCACTAGAATTGGATGCTGGTAGCTGGGAAAAATATTAATTAATGTGATAGTCGATGCGGTGCATCAAGATCGCGTTGATCCACTATTTTAGGATTCCAACGGAGCTTCAAATAAAGTCCAAAAAATTCAAAACTTGTCAGAAAACACCTACGGACATTCCTGATCATGAATCAACCTAAACATCAACATTTAATGGACGTAAAGGTCACAAAATAAGATTTCCAACCTTTGTAGGCTAAAATGACACTAAGTCTGAGTACTTAGCTAAAATATTCTAAGTTTGGGACTCCTTGACAAGCCAAAAGGACTGAATTAGGCTTAGGATTTTGTGGGGTCTTATAATAAGTTGGCCCTAGGAAAGCATAATCCCAAAATACGAGTCTAATTAATTATACTCTAATTATTTGTAACCCCAAATTAATACTAGAAAATCCCCCTAAAAAAATATTAGGTGTGGTACCATTCAACCCCTCCCCCCATTTTTACATTTTTGTACTCTAGGTTTGAAGTTAGTAAGTATCCATTATTTCAAGCTAATTTGATTGCCACTCACATTGTTCTCGTGGATTTGACCCCGACTCTTATTCATCTTTTCTTTCTAGAAAAAGTGGTGTTAAAGTTTTCCGTAGTATAGAGATATACATATATCCGTATATATACATATTTGTCTAGCAATGAGTTCTAATAATAGTTTCCTTACAACATGTTTGATTATACATCCTCTCAATTATTGTCATTAGGTGATGTACACCGCATTTAAGAAATACTCAAAATTGAAATACAACTCTATTGGTTATTTTAGGGTTTTTGAATTTTATGAAATTATGTATTATGGTCTTTATTTTCATGGTAACTACTTCAGAAAAAAATATAATGAAAATGAAGATAGTTTTACTATTTTTTTTCCTGATCACTAAAACATTTCAGACCAGACACTAAGGAGGAAAAAAATCCAAAAGAAAAAATAGAGCATCTTAGAAAGGAAGAGACATAGTGCTCAGATGATGACAAGACTAATTTATAGAATGTGATTAATAAAAAAGTGAGGGACTTGGAACTGCTGATATGTGATTTGGATGACAAAGTTCGATTCAGTCAGAATCCCATTCCAAGGCAAGGCTCTGGGTTAGTTAAGGGTGCTAGACATCCTAATATGAACCTTTCTTAGCCAGCATTTTATGAGGATTATAGATTTGGTGATCAGATGGACAGGCCTAGATCATGTTGTGGGGCAGATGCATGGGCAAGGACAAGTGCAAATGGAGAGGCCTCGATCACGTAGTGGTGTAGATTTATGGGCCAGGACAAATGAACCGTTGGAGAGGCCTTGATCATGCAATGGTGGAGATCATGGATAAGGCCAGGTGATGATATAAGATCTTTCCAAGGAGGTAGATGAGGATATCTTGGTAGTCGAGAGTCTGATAGGTGCAAATATCTCTTCTCTCTCTCCATACACACATACACCAATACTTCTAATGCTTTTTTCTGGTAGCTATAAGTTGTTTCTATTTGCCTTCTTATTCAGATGACACTTGTGCCTAATATTTTCTCGACTTAAATAATCTTTTTGTCTCAAAAATTTTCCATGCATAATATTTTAGAAATTATTTTGGTCTTCTCATTTTCTTTATATTTTATTCTTTTTTGGTCTGTCGAGAATTTGATTTTTATTGTAAGTGGCGATTGCAAATTTGAATATGGTACATCTAAAAGTATGTGGAATTTTTTATTCAACACTGACTGAATCCAAGAGGATTGTTGATTTCAATTATTCCTATTTTCTGTGATAAATTCTTTTTTATAAGATTTGTTATCATATTGCTTCTCAAACAAGATAGTATTATGGAGTTTTAAGATCTTACATTGTAACACCCCAGGAGTACACCGTGGATGCCATACGGTGCTTGTGGTCATAAGTGACCACAAGCTAATTCATGAGTTGGTTCCTGCTATGAGCACTGAATAAAATTGATAATAATGACATATCCAAAAATTAACTGAAAAACACCATAAGGTTTCAAGTTCTAAAAACAATACAACTGAATCCACAAAACTGAAACATATGCAAAAATACTAAAATCTAACTGATAGGACTGACAAAATAACTGACTGTCTGAAGTGTCTGAAAGCCTCTAGACTGACTGAGAAGTTGATGGGACAATCCCCCGACTAACTCCAACTGACTAACTGAAAGGAAATACTAAAACAAACATAATAGGTCCTTTAAATATGAGGACTCACCACTGCTGCTGCTGCTGATAAGATGAATTATCTAAGCACATTCAGGAAACTGTACATCTGAACCTATGATATTAAACATCATAGCGCAAGAAACGAGTATGTGGTTAGTACTTTGAATATACTGGTATATGATATAAGGTTAGGCTAAAATGGACGGGTTTATTTGCATGAAGTAAATACTAACTGAATGGCATGAGATAACTAATGCATAAAATACATGAAAGTTGTAAAATTTGAGAATGCATGACCAAGCATATAACATGATTATAAAAGAGTCTGTAAACTAAAATACTGAAATCTGATAACTGAATAATAGATAAAATGAATGCTATAGTCAATGCAAACTTGAAACTAAACTCTGTACTGAATACTAAACTAAAACTGTGGGTGGTATCATCTAACCGACATGCCCCATTCTAAGCCGATTGGGTCCAACCTATGACCCCATTTGGAAGAGTGTTAGTGTCGTTCCATGGGTACTAACAATGGCTGTATGGATCCACTAAGCTACTGAAGAACCACGATATCAAGCCTAAACTAATAGGTGATCCTTGGGCAGAGTCAACCCTAAACTGACGGGTGACCCTTGGGAGGTAGTCAAGCCTAAATTGATAGGTGACTCTTCCTAACCCACGCTGGCTATGTGGTTTTGGAATACAGGGACTGCTACTAAGACTTTGCCTAACTGACGGGGAAGCCATCTTCCTCCTGCATTCACTCAGTGCTAAATCCTACTCCTAACTTAAAGACACTGATTACTAAACTAAATTGAGCTTAACTGAGCCAACAACTGAACATGGTACTAACTGAATGACAAGGCTTATGATTTATCTGAAACCAATCTGAAGATACTAAAACTATGTAAACAACTAAGTAACGGGTGTTCATAACTCTCCAGGACTCAATGGAAATATCAATAAAGACACATGCAAGCTTTGACAATCATAGTAAGGAATCATTACTTAAAAACCATCACTTTGGCATTTTATCAAACACATGGAGATCAATACTTTAACATGGGGATGCTTTTAAAGATGATGAGATAGCACGATCACATGACAAAATCATAAACTGAGAATTTATTCTAAATCACATGAACATGTTACGAAAACTACAATATTTAAAACATATGATAATCCATTCTGCGTGAAAACAACTGTAATCATGACTTGAAATTAGATTACCAATATATTGATGAACATATTTCAACTTTCAAACATGTAAAGGCTCTTTCTATAAAAAAAACTCTTGAAACATAATACATGATCGAAATTCATAAAAGTTTCTTGGATCATTCATAGTAACAAGTAAAAATCATAACTTCAAACTTGAAAATGGATTCTTGGACTCCATGGGTGAAAAGGACCCATGAACGAACATCACACATACATTGATGGATTTGTGAAGGTTCTTGATGATTTTCTTGAAAATTAAGCTTGAATCTCTTTTTTTTTTTGAATAGGCTAGGGTTTGTTCTTGAGAGAGGATGCTTTTTTTAGAAGATTTTGTCAATAAGATCGAAAATTATGCTTTTGGGACCCTAAATCCAATGTTATGGACCAAATGGGTAAAGGGAAAACACCCAATTGCCCTTGCAAAAATAAAAAGAAAAATAGAAGCTGGAAAATAAGGGAGGCGGGCGATAAGCCGAGTGTCGTGGGCTTCATACTGGTGGGCTAATCCCCCCACCGAGGGCTCTATAGCAACGTCCTAATCCCCGTATCGCGAGCCTATCGCAGGGGGTCTACTGTTTTGTGTCTCCTAGTGTTCCCTTAAGCTTATCAAAAAATTTCTAAAACTCATTCGAGATGTAATATCATCAACCCCGATCATGAATCAACTAAAAAATTAACTTTCGGAGGTCGGGAAGGTCCAAAATAAGATAATCAAAATTTAAGTGGCCTTGGAGAAGACTAAGTCCTAACACGGTCTCCTAACACGGTCTTGGACCCTTTTTACATACAATAGTAAGCTCGATTGGGCTAAGATCTTACAGGTGTTACATACTTGAAGTATTTACTTTTAAGATTTGGTTTTCTGGGTTTCTTTCTGATACGGGTGTAGCAAACTATCCAACATACTTGAAGTATTCACATGTGGCCAAGCTCGAAAGTTACAAAAACTCCAAGCCTTGTTCATGCAAATGGCTGTTTGTGAGTTGGTGATTGATCCACCTAATGGTCTAAATATTTTTAAGTGTGAAGAGGGGCCTTGAAGTGTAATAAACTTACACTCCAAGGCGACCCCATGGAAAGGACAATCTGGTTATTTTCTTCTTTATTTATGGTGTAATATAATAGACAATATTAGGGTTATTTGGCAGCTAGTTCTTTCATAATATTTTTAGACATAAACACTTCTAATATTGAGGAACTTCTCACTCTTCCATTGGAGAAGCCCTAAATCTAAAAACTCACAAGTAGGGTGATACTTGTGTTGTATCTTGGCTAGAAACAAGGATCTTGAGGTCATAGAGTTCCTCTTGGTCCAAGTAAGAACTTGGTGTTAATATTCTTTAGTCTTAGGGTCCTCTCTTGTTGTTAGGGTTCTTAGACTCTTGATTATTACATGTCAAGTTACTATCTTCTTGTAATCTTGTTAAGATTGTGTTTTGTAATCTTGAAGTCTAGTGAAGCCGTGTGGGGCTCTTTCAATTCACTAGCACCTTGTTTACTTGCTGGTTCTTGTTGAATACTTCATCATCTTATTCTAAAAACGTGATTCTTAAAGCCTAGTGAAGCTGTGTGTGGCCTATTTTGATTCACTAGCACTTGTTGTTCAACTTGTTTTTGGTGTTATTCATCTTGTTGTTCATACTGGATTCTTGCATTGTGGACTTGATATTGTATTATTTCGTATCAAAGAAAGGCTGGTTGTGTTCCTACACTACCAATCTTGGGCTCTCTTGGACAAAAATTCAAAAAAAAAAATATTGAAATCTGAAAATTCTAGAAAAAGAAAAAGAGAAATCTGTCCATCTTGCTGTCTTGGCCAAGATTGGTGTTTGTGTGTTTAGATCTAGGTGTTATTTTACTTGTTTAGTATGTTTCTAGTGTTGGTTTATTTCTCACCAATACTAAAAGTGTCTAGATCTAAAGTTGAGCTTATAATATTGACCATTGTTGTGGCAACTTGAAGTGGGTCGTAGGTTGTAACTTGTTGATGACAATTGGTGGTTTTGTGTTATGTTCTTGAAGGTTGTTGTGGTGTTCATCTTGTTCTTCAACTATTCTTACAACTTAAGACAACAAAGGTGTAAAATAGATCCAAAAGGTTGTAAGACAAAAGTTATAAAGTTGTTGGTGAGAAGACTTGCACACATCACTTCCTAGACTTGACAACCACTTTTCCTTAAATCAAGGGACCTTGTTTTATGGGATTAGTATAGTCAAATCTTACCTTTTTGAGTTTGAAAAGTTAAAAAGAGTACAAGACTTTTACTTTCCTTCCAAAACCAATTGTTATCCATTACAAGTTGTGTGAATATTGAAATTTTAAATTTGTGACAAAAAAAATGTTGTGTGGGACTAAGACCAATTACATGCTGCCATGTCACTAATAAGCTCAAATTTGGATATTTTCTATTTTCTAATTGTTGATTCTTGGTTTCCTTACTTGGTTCTAGAACTAATTAACAAACTAGTACATTCCTACTAGGTTGTCAATTAGTCCTTTGAATCCGTTTGTTCGTGTCAACGATTACTTGGGTTCTTTTATCTTTCAAATATGTTGCTACTTCTTGGTTCTAGTCCAACGAGAATTCTTTGAGTCTTCAACTCATACCTTAAGGATTCACGGGTTACTAGCCTATCTACAACACTTGTGGAACTAAAGTGTGAGGTGATCCAAAGAGTGTAAGTGAGGAGAGGATTTTTTTTTTCACTAACTTGTTTGCTGATTTTGTAGGTAATACCTTGACAATGTAGGGGACTACATCCCAAAATATGGATACTTAGCTCTTGACTCTATGAGGGCCACTCTTGAGGCCGTTACCCGAATACTTGAAAGGTTGAATATGGAAGTTGGGGCTATGAGAGGGGATTTGACAACAATAAAGGGAGATGTGTCAGCTATTAGTGGGAGATTAGAACAAGTGGAGAGTCAAAGGAACTCTCGCCCTTCTACTCCTCTACATGTTTCCTCAAGTGGGCATGATAGAACTTCATCCGCAACCATCACTCCCAAAACAGTGCACCAAATGCTAAATCCACCCCAAGCTCCACTAAATGTCGCAAGCCAAACCACTTCTTTCCCTCCAAACCATGACCCAACTAGACCAATACATTTCCAAACTCCTCAAGTTCCAGAAGAGGCAATTGGACGTCAAGTACCTCCGCTAAATCCAAACCCTCTCTTCTAAACTCCATTAAACCAAAGACCACTACCTCCACAAAATCCAATTTCTCTAAATCAAGTTCAAAATGTCCAAAACCATCCAGCCCACTTTGAGGAATATGGTAGAGAGGGATATGAAGGATATTGAGCCTTTGAGGATGCTTATATGAGGGAGGAAAAGATGAGAGAGGGTCGTGGAGATCAAAGGAGATATCGAGGGTATGGAGAAAGGGGAA
>NW_025872616.1:30968-73430 GCF_002878395.1 Capsicum annuum
AGATGTAGGCATCAACACCATCAAGTTGAGCCTACCAATCTTTAAAGATGAAAGTGACCCCAAGTTCTACTTAGCTTGGGAATCGACTTGTGATAAAGTTTTCCAGGTTAATGATATCTCGGAAGAAAAGAAAAGTTTTTATACCATAGCTCATTTTGAGGGTTATGCTAACACTTGGTGGGAGTACGTCAAGCGGTTTGGTAATGAATTAGTTATGGGCAGCCACCACCTTGGTTTCGGTTGAGGTACTTGATGAGACAACGGTACCTTCCCAAGAGTTATCGTCATGAGTTGCTAGCTAGATTGTACAACTTGCATCAAGGTAACAAAAGTCTGATGGCGTATGATGATGAGTTTCAAGTGCCAAGGTTGGGGACATAAAGCCAATGAATGTCCAAACTGATGCAACGTGATTCTATGGGAAGGGAGATTGTATTACCTTTGTGAAGAGGTGGGTCTTGAAAAAGGAGAGGATGAGGCCGCGCCTCAAGATGAAGAGGAACCCAAGAATCCCACATGATGATGATAATGATGTTGGTGAAGATGTTTATCCTCAAGAAGAGGAGTGTGTGGTTCCAAACTTTGTAGTTAGGCTCGTCATGATTAGTAAGGCAAGAGATGACCCAAGTCAAAGGGAAAATCTATTCCATACTAAATGTCTTGTAAAGGGGAGTGTGTGCACTTTGGTGATCGATAGTGGTAGTTGTGCAAATGTTGTTAGTGTTGCTAATGGTAAACTTTTTGAAGTTGCCAACTACACCGCATACTAGTCCTTACAAGTTGCAATGGTTGAATGAATATGGTGAATTAAAGGTAAGGCAATGTGTGATACGATTTAAGGTGGGAAACTACCACGATGAAGTGCTTTGTGACATGATACCAATGCAAGCGTGTCACTTGTTATTAGGTAGACCTTGGCAATATGATAGGACTATCAAACACGATGGGAGGTCTAATCGATATACACTTGAGAAGGATGACCGAAAGGTCACACTTCATTCTCTTTTGCCTTCCCAAGTAAATGAGTGGCATCAAAAAATGAGAGAATTGAAGGAAAAGGGAAAAAAATCTGAAAAGGAAGAAAAAAAAGGAAACCCATAGGTGGGGCAGTAGGGGTATCCGAGGCTGCCTCAATATCAAAGGGGAAGGAAAATATGGTGATGTTGGTTAGAAAGAAGGAACTCTTCGTGGATCATGATGAGAACACGCCTATGTTACTTTTGAATCATTGTTTTAACACTAACCTCACTAATTCTTCCATTTCTCTTTTGATTTCTTGTGTGTTGCAGGATTATGAAGATGTATTTCTCGAAGAACTTCTGCAAGGATTACCCCCACTTCGGGGAATTGAGCACCAAATTGATTTCGGGCTTACAATTTCCAAAGAAGCCGGCTTATAGAAGCAACCCTACGGATACCAAGGAATTGCAACGTTAAGTTGAGGAACTCCTCAACAAAGGATATATCAAGGAGAGCATGAGTCCGTGTGCGGTCTAGTGCCTAAGAAAGATAGAACGTGGCGTATGTGTGTGGACTGCTGAGCCATCAACAAGATTATGGTAAAATATCGACACCCTATCCCTAGGTTAGATGATATGCTTGATGAATTGAATGGTTCGTGTTTATTTTCCAAGATCGATTTAAGGAGTGGCTATCACCAAATAAGAATGCAACCCGGTGATGAATGGAAAACCGCCTTCAAGACCAAGTTTGGTCTCTATGAATGGATGGTTATGCTATTTGGACTAACAAATGCTCCAAGTACTTTTATAAGGCTAATGAATCATGTGATGAAGCCATTTATTGGAAAGTTTGTTGTTGTCTATTTTGATGATGTCTTGGTTTATAGCAAGTCTTTAGATGAGCATGTGATGCATTTACAATGTGTGTTTGATGTCCTTAGAAAGGAAAAATTGTACCCAAATCTGGAAAAATTCTCCTTTAGTGTTAATAAAGTTGTTTTCTTGGGTTTTGTTATAAGGTCAAGAGGGGTCGAAGTGGATATCCAAGATAAACGCTATCAAAAATTGGCCAATCCCACTAACCGTTGGAGAAGTAAGAAGCTTCCATGGGTTGGCTAGTTTTTATAGAAGGTTTGTCAAAGGATTTAGCACCATAGCCGCCCCCTTGACTGAGGTCATTCAGAAAGATCAACCCTTCAAGTGGGGTGACAAGCAAGCTAAGGCTTTTGAAGCTTTGAAAGCTATGCTTATCTCTGCGCCTTTGTTACAATTGTCCAACTTTGATAAGACATTCAAAGTCGAGTGCGAGTGCGATACGAGTAAAGTAGGCATAGGGGCTATTTTGATGCAAGATTTAAAACCCATTGCTTACTTTAGCGAAAAGCTCAAAGGAGTTTGAGATCCGAATGGACTATGAATCATTAAAGCATCTTCGGGCACAAGACAAGCTTAACAAATGGAATGCCAAATAGATTGAGTTTCTTGAGACCTTCCCTTATGTTATCCAATACAAAAAGGGTAAGGACAATGTAGTAGCTGATGCTTTGTCTAGAAAACATGTTCTTGTGTCTACTTTGTCATCAAAATTGATGGGTTTTGAGAGCTTAAGAGAATTGTATCCCGAGGACCCTCACTTTGCTCCTATCTTTAGGGAATGAGAAGAACTGGATAGGGACAAGTGGGATTCGGCTAGGGGTTCAAATCCCTATGACAAGTTTGATGGTTACTTATTTAAAGGTAGACAATTATGTGTACCCTCTAGCTCTTGGAGAGAGTTGTTTGTGTGGAAAGCACATGATGGCGGTCTAATGGGTCATTTTGGGGTCGAAAAGATCCTCAAAATATTGGAGGAGCAATTCTATTGGCCAAGAATGCACAAGGATGTGGTTAGGATTTGCAGCCAATGTGTAGAATGCAAAGGAGCCAAATCTCGGCTCCTACCTCATGGGTTGTACACCCCGCTTCCCATGCCTCTATGTCCTTGGCTTGATATATCTATGGATTTCGTGTTGGGGCTGCCAAGGACTAGACAAGGCCGGGATAGTATCTTTGTTATAGTCGATCAATTTTCTAAGATGGCACACTTTATTCCTTGCTCTAAATGTGATGACGCACCTAGTGTGGCCTCTTTATTTGTTGATAATATTGTCAAATTGCATGGCGTTCCAAGGACCATTGTGAGTGATAAGGACTCTAAGTTCCTCAGTCACTATTGGAAGTCCATGTAGGGTAGGCTTGGTACCAAGTTGTTGTTCTCTATGTCTTGCCACCCATAAACCGATGGCCAAATGGGAGTAGTAAATAGGACTTTGGGTGCTATGCTACGTTCCATGGTTAAGGGAAATATAACTTCTTGGGAGGAGCACTTACCATTGATTGAGTTTTCCTATGACCGTATCATATACTCAAGTATGGGAATGACTCCCTTTGAGTGTGTATACGGCCTCAACCCCTTACCCCTTTAGATTTAACGCCTTGGCCAAGTGATTTCATGATTAGCTTAGATGGAAGCAAGCGGGCAGATTCTATAAAGAAGTTACATGAGAAGGTGCGGCTTCGACTTTAGAAGAAAACCAAGAAATTGCAAGAAGGGCCAACAAGGGGAGAAAGAAACTCATTCTTGAACTGATAGATTAGGTGTGGGTGTGTCACGCCTCAAATCCTATTGGGGCAGACAGGCACCGGTACCCATAAAGGCCCAAGAGAACCAATTCATAACCTTATACTTCCCATGTATGTAACTGTGATAACCAAATGTTCTGACAACATGATATTGTGTATCGATGAAAATAACTACACATGCACGCACAAACTGATGTGTACAATACTTGGCCGTTGGGGCCACCATGTCTAAAATTAGGATACTACCATAACTTTACATTAGTCTACAAAGCCTCTAAATGATAATAGACTTAGTTAGGGTCGGAACAAAGCCCCGCCCTAATCTTGACTTACTGTACAATACCAAAATATATGGAACAGACTCGGAAAGCCCCGAATAAACCTGGAGCTCGCCAATAGTCCCTGAAAAGCCTGCGCTCCTACTAGTGAGTTGTATGAACTGAAGTGCCTATACATGGAGTGTAATGTGCTGCCATTATGTATCACTTTGTTATAGGATAACCTTGGAAACTTGCTTGATGGAACAATTGTACGATTTCATGCCAAAGAGTGTGAAATAGAGTATGCCTTACATACCTGGTTATTTGACTCCAAAACTAACCCGACTTGACTTCCCTCCTTTTAGATTACTTATCTACAATAGAATATATGGTAAACTAGTATCAGCAACCAACCAACACATTTAGACTACTTAACTTTATCAAAACAGTAACCGGGCAGTAAACACGGGCAATAATTAGTTCGGTGGTGTACCACCACACCTTTCTTCTTTCATTACAAACTAATCACACCCTTCTCCAATATCAACATGGCAACCCATAACATGAACATACAAAACAGTCCACAAAATAGTTCCAAATCACTCTTATTGTAGCAACCCATTATTGAACTCATCATCTCTTGAGTTCTCAATAACAACACATCCATAACTCTCTTTCAAATTATATACAAGAGAACCAAAATGGAGCAGTCACCTTACCTCAATTCTACAACTTATTCCTTTAATTGAACTCTTCAAGAACTTGAACTTTCCTTTTATACTTTAAACCAAAGAAGATTGCTTGTTCTATATTCTATCATATATTTATAATTAAGAACTTCTAACATATTCTCCTAATCTTCTATGAGATAATTAAACAAAAACTAAAGTGTTTTCACTCACCTTTTTCTGCAAAAGTTAGGGTTTCTCCAAGAACCCTAGAAAGGAAAATAGGGCTGATCCTAGCTTTTTAAAAGAAAGTAAAGAGAGTTTGTGAAATGTAACCCTTCTTTATGACTTAATAATGAGGGAAATGGCCAGCAACTTCTTCTTATAAAGCCTCTATTTTTTTTGGCCATCCACTTAGCTGATTTTGGACCACAAATTTAATCAAATTGGCCCAAGTAGGTGATGCACCTACTTAAGGAGTTCAAGCAGCTCAAAATGTCAAAGTAGGTGATGCACCTACTTGCTTAATTTCTTAGTTGGGCTCAATTATATTTAGACCTTGGCAGATTTGAGCATTGGGCCTTTGTCCCATTTTTCTTCTTCTTTTACTTAATTTTGGCCCAAATAGGTATTCTAATAAAGGCCCAAATCTGATTCATGGACTTGGTCCATTAACTTGGATCATATAGCACAAGTAGGTGACTCACCTACTAGCTTAATTAAGTCAAGAAAGAACCTCAATATTTTCTTCCATTTCCAGCTCCTAATCACCTTAATCTAACTTACAACTTATACACACTTGGTCACTTTAAACTTTAGATTCAAATACCAACTTACAATCCCAACTTTAAATGGGCGTATTGACGTTAACTTGGTTGCATCACATTAAACTGTACGGGCAGCCTCTATAATTCCATCTGCACCATTAATACTTGCATAACAAACTCATCCGTTACCTATACCATATGACCATACCAGGTTCCATATAATTAGAATAAGTACAAGCAAGATATGGGATGTTACATCCTTCCCCCTTAGAAACATTCGTCCTCGAATGTTAGCATAACTGTCCAACCAAACAAGTTCAAGCCTGTATATTTTACACTTGTTATTGCTCCAATTCAATATCTTGGACTTTTTCTTCGTATTTGAACAAATGGGGGTACTTGGATTTCATCGCTTCTTCAGCTTCCAACGTGATCTCTTCTACTTGCTGATTTCTCTAAAGTACTTTTACAGAGGCTATTTCCTTATTCCTCAACTTCTTAACCTGTCGATCTAGAATAGCAATAGGTATTTCTTCATACGTAAGATCTTCTATAATTTGTACATCTTTAGTAGGGGTAATATGAGATGGATCTCCAATGCACTTTCGAAGCATTGAGACGTGAAATACCGGATGAACTGTTGAGAGCTCTTGGGGTAGCTCTAATTCATAAGCAGCTTGGCCAAACCTTCGGGTAATCTGGTATGGGCCTATATAACGTGGACTTAATTTTCCTTTCTTACCAAATCGCATAACCCCCTTTATTGGTGATACCTTCAAGAATACCCAATCACCTATAGTAAACTCTAGCCCCCTTCTCCTAGCATCCGCATATGACTTGTGTCTGCTTTGGGCTATTTCTAGTCACTGTTGGATCACTTTAACCTTTTCCATAGCTTGATAAACAAGATCTGGCCCAAATAAGGTAGTTTCACCCACTTCAAACCATCCAATTGGTGATATATACTTTCTTCCATACAAAGCTTAATATGGTGCCATTTTGATACTTGAATTATAGTTATTGTTGTAGGCGAACTCGATGAGAGGTAGGTGATCATCCCAACTACCTTTAAAGTCCAATACATAAGCTCGTAGCATATCTTCAAGTGTTTGAATGGTACGTTCTGCTTGTCCATCCGTTTGAGGGTAAAAAGATGTACTTACATTCACTTGTGTCCCTAAATTTCTCTGAAAAGACTTCCAAAAATTTGCAGTAAATTGAGCTCCTCGATCCGATATAATAGAGATTGGAGCTCCATGTAGCCAAACTATCTCCTTAATATATAACTTGGCATATTCTTCAACTGTGTAAGTGGTCCTAACCGGAAGAAAGTATGCTGATTTGGTAAGCCTATCTACTATCACCCATATGGAATCAAACCTTCAAAATGTATGAGGCAAACCAGTGACAAAATCCATGTTGATCATGTCCCACTTCCAGATTGGAAGATCTATACATCGCATATAACCCCCAGACTTTTGGTGCTCTACTTTAACTCTTTGATAATTTGGACATTCGGCTACAAATTTTGTAATGTTCTTCTTCATGTCACCCCACCAATACATCCCTTTCAAATCATGGTACATTTTTGTTGACCCTGGATGGATAGAATACCTTGAATGATGTTCTTCTGTCATAATCCTCTTTCTTAGCCTGTCTGTATCAGGTACACACAATCTATTTTGGCACCGAAGTACCCCTTTTTGCGTAAGCTCAAATGACTTTGTCATACCACATTGCACATTTTCCTTAAGCCGTAATAGAATAGGATCTGTATATTGCTTCTCTTTTACTTCAGTTATTAGTGAAGATTCTGCTGCATTATGCACAATAAACCCTTCATCTGGAGTTTCAAGAAGACAAATCCCCAAATTGGCTAGTTGGTGTAGATCCTTAGTCATCCCTTGTCTTTCTATAGATGGCTCCATAGCTTTACGACTTAATGCATCTGCCACTATATTTGCTTTTCTCGGATGATATAAGATATCAACATATGGTCTTTTAATAATTCAAGCCATCTTCGCTGCCTCAAATTCAAGTCCTTCTGATTAAAGATATACTGCAAACTCTTGTGGTCGGTGTATATGTCAACATGAATCCCGTACAGATAGTGATTCCATATCTTTAAGGAAAATATAACCGCTGCTAGCTCCAGATCATGTGTTGGATAATTTTTCTCATGTGACCGTAATTATCACGAGGTATATGCTATGACTTTACCATGTTGCATCAATACACACCTTAAGCCAATTATTGAAGCATCACAATACACTGCATACCCCTCTGTGTCTTCTGGAAGCACCAATACGGGTGTAGAAGTCAACTTATTCTTCAGATCTTGGAAATTTTTTTCGCATGCATCATTCCATTGGAACTTGGATGCTTTGTATGTTAGCTTTGTTAAAGGTGCAGAAATTAAAGAAAATTCTTCAACAAACCTTCTATAATAACCTGCCAACCCAAGGAAACTACGAACCTCTGTAGGCGTTATAGGTCTTGGCCAGTTCTTCACGGCTTCTATCTCTTGAGTATCAACCTTTATTCCTTCATCAGATACAATATGACCTAAGAATGCCACAGATTTTAACCAAAACTCACATTTAGAGAACTTTGCAAATAGCTTACGATCACGAAGAATCTGCAACACCTATCGTAAGTGATTGGCATGGTCCTCATTTGATCTCGAATAAACCAGAATATCATCTATAAAAACTATCACAAACACATCCAAGAATGGCTTGAACACCCTATCATCAAATCCATAAAAGCTGCAGGTGCATTATTTAGCCCAAAGGACATGACTAGGAACTTGTAATGACTGTAACGTGTTCGAAAAGCTGTCTTGGGTATGTCATTCTCTTTGACTCTCATTTGGTGGTGACCAGACCTTAAATCAATCTTTGAAAACCACTTGGTACCTTGCAACTGATCAAATAAGTCATTAATTCTCGGAAGAGGATATTTATTTTTAATAGTCACCTTATTCAGGTGCCGGTAGTCAATATACATTTTCAATGAACCATCTTTCTTACGCACAAATAACACTGGTGCGCCTCAGGGGGACATATTAGGCCTTATGAATCTTTTCTCTAGCAAGTCTTTCAATTGTTCTTTCAATTCTCGTAATTTTTCTGGAGCCATTCTATACAGAGGAACTGAGATTGGTTAGGTGCCTGGAATCATATCAATACCAAACTCCACTTCTCGTTCAGGAGGCAAACTTGAAAGGTCTTTAGAAAATACATCAGGAAATTCATTTACCACCAGAATAGTTTGAAGAGTTGGTGTCTCCGTATTTGTATCCTTTACTCTAACCAGATGACATATGTAACCTTTGGAAATCATCCTTTTTTCCTTGAAATGAAAAATAAATTTACCTCTTGGCGCACCAATATTACCTGTCCATTCTAGGACTGCCTCCTTTGGAAAATGGAAATACACCCTTTTAGTTTGATAATCTATGTGGCATAACAAGACGCAAACCAGTCCATACCCATTATAACATCAAAATCTACCATGCCCAGCTCAACAAGATCAGCCATCGTATCGCGACCATAAATAGTTATAATACAATTTTGATAAACCCTTCTAGCTATAATAAATTCACCAATCGGCGTAGATACTTCAAATGGCTTAACTAGCAATTCTGGTGTTCTTTTGAACTTTCCAGTAACCAATGGAGTGAAATATGATAATGTGGAACCTGGATCAACTAATGCATATACATCATGTGAAAAGATGGACAATGTACCTGTAACCACATCTGGATATGCCTCTAAATTTTGTCGATCCGCTAAAGCATATGTACGATTTTGAACTCCACTAAAGCTAGCTGCTCCTGTAACACCTCTACCACGACCCATAGGGTGTACAACTCTACTTGAATAAGGCACTGATGATGATGATGCAATGGCTGATCCAGTAGGTCATGCCATACCACCTATGGCCCTTTGAGGGCATTCTCCCATCATATATGTCCTAACGCACCACACCAAAAGCAAGCATTTATTTTGAATCGGCATGCACCTAAATGAAACTTTCCACATTGCTTACATGGCTGTCGAGGATGCCTTAATTGGTTCATACTCCCTTGTTCTTGATACCTCGCTGTCCGTAAACTCTGACTCTCACTTCTCTGCCCAAACTAGTTGCCTTTAGACCCTTAAAACTATGGTGGAGCACACTACCTGTAGAATAAGAAGATAATGGCTTAGGCGGTCTATTAGAAAATCGAGGCCTAAACTGTCCTTGGGATGCCATAAACTGCCCCGTAGATCTAGCCCTTTTGGAATACCCTCTTTCCAATTCTTGTGCTCTTCTTCTTTGCCTCTGATCCTTTATTTTTTGTGCAAAAGCTTATATCCTTGCTATGTCCATGTCTTTGTTTAAAGCAGCAATAGTAAAATCTCTAACCATATATGGATCCAATCTATCTACATATCAATGAACTCTATAATCCATTATAGCTACTACATTGGGAGCATACCTATCCAAAGAGTTAAACCGAAGGCTGTAATCCCTCTCGTTCATATTCCCTTGGTGAAGATTCAGGAATTGATCCGTACAGGCTTCTCGAATCTCAAATAAAAAGTAATGATCACGAAATACCTCTTTGAACTCTTTCCAAGTAGCTGAAGGTTCATCGATATCCCTAGATCATTTCCAATCTTTATACCAAAATATACCCTCCCCCTTGAATCTATATGCTGCTAGCTCAACTGTCTCTTTACCCGACACATGCATAACATCTAGAGCCCTTTGGATTTGATCAATAAAGTCCTATGTCTCTTCATTAAGATCTGATCTGGTGAACGTGGGAGGATCCAATTTGAGAAAAATCTTGCATTCGTAGGCTAGCTACCCTATCTGCACCACTAGAACCTGTAGTTGGAATGGCTTGTCCTTGAGCTTGTCCAGCAACTATACGAGCCAACAATTGTACTGCATTCCTTAGATCTTGGTCTGTAGCATTGGTAGGTAGTTCTGAGGATGAGGTTCTTCTCCTTCTTAGCTCTTCTGGAGATGAAGGAGTAGAAGAAGTTTGGGACACAAACTCAGCTTGAGCCTCACTTTGATTAGCTCGTCTAGGTGGTGATTTACTGGTCCCCTCCCCGGCAGCCTCATCTATCCGCCTACCTGTATTCTTACTCCTTCTTGTAATCGACATCTTTACTATAATAAGAGGAGAAAAATAGATTCAATGGTTAAATATGACTTCACCTACAACATGGGCTCTATTGCACGATCTAAGATATGAAGAAAAAGAGACAACCCCTAAATGTCACATAGCCTCCTATTTATAGATGTGGTGCACAACACACCCATAAATAGGACTCTATATAGACACGGCTTTGTAGACAACCTAGGATGACGGCTCTGATACCACTTTTGTCATGCCTCAAATCTTGTTGGGGCGGACAGGCAATCGTAGCCATAAAGGCCTGAGAGAACCAATTCATAACCTTATACTTCCCATGCATGTAACTATGATAACCAAATGTTCTGACAACATGATAATATGTATCTATGAAAATAACTACACATACACGCACAAATTAATATGTACAACACTTGGCCGTTAGGGCCACCATGTCTAAAATCAGGACACTACCATAACTTTACATTAGTATACAAAGCCTCTAAATGATACATAGACTTAGTTAGGGTCGGGACAAAACCCCGCCCTACTCTTGACTTACTGTACAATACCAAAATATATGGAACAGACTCGAAAAGCGCCGAATCAATCTGAAGCTCACCAATTGTCCCTGAAAAGCTTGCGCTCCTACTAGTGAGTTACATGAGCTAAAGTGACTGTGCCTGCAGTATGAAATGCAGGTCCCCCATGAGGGACGTCAGTACGAAAATATGTACTGAATATGTAAGGTAGAAGGTAACAACACACTTGATCAAAAGCTCAATAGAAATCTGATACAAGTGTATAAGTAGTACTAGTAGACCACCTTTATAAATACTTGTGGGATAATGTACATTACATTCTTTCTTCGTTTTACCTTCTTACTTCATAATCTTTGTAAGCCATATAATGCAAATGACCAGCTGATCAGTGGTAAATAGATAAATTAGGATCGGCCTATGCTAGGCTTACGCCCCTGAGCTGCCACCTACATATAAAGATTGGGATCGGTCCATGCTAGGCTTATGCCCCTGAGCTGCCATCCACAAATAAGGGTTTCGAGATCGGCCCATTCTAGGCAAATGCCCCTGAGTTGCCACTCGTCATTTTACAGATTTGCATTACTTAGTTTATTTAGCCTTTGAAATTGTTACTTTGGTGGTCATCACATTATGGTACCTTCAACCAGTAATACACTAATAAGAGACATGTAAATAGACACTTAAATGCAACAACAATGAGATAGGGAGCTGTTGACACACAAATAAAGTGTTTAGGAGCTGAAATAACACATGGGCCTTATTTGAACAAACGGAGAACTCCTGAAACTTTCTAGTGAAGATAGACACGCAGATTTAATAATAAGCACGTATTGAGGTGTTCTAATGCATTAGAGAGTGGGAACAAGGTCATTGGATACATGGAGTGTAATGTGCTGCCATTATGTATCACTTTGTTATAGGATAACCTCAGAAACTTGCTTGATGGAACAATTGTACGATTTCATGCCAAAGAGTGTGAAATAGAATATGCCTTACATACCTGGTTATTTGACTCCAAAACTAACCCGACTTGACTTTCCTCCTTTTAGATTACTTATCCACAATAGAATATTTGGTAAACTAGTATCAGCAACCAACCAACACATTTAGGCTACTTAACTTCATCAAAACAATAACCGGGCACTAAACACGGGCAATAATTAGTTTGGTGGTGTACCACCACACCTTTCTTCTATATTTCATTACAAACTAATCACACCCTTCTCCAATATCAACATGGAAGCCCATAACATGAACATACAAAACAGTCCACAAAATAATTCCAAATCACTCTTGTTGAAGCAACCCATTGTTGAACTCATCATCTCTTGAGTTATCAATAACAGCATATCCATAACTCTCTTTCAAATTCATATACAAGGAGAACCAAAATGGAGCAGTCACCGTACCTCAATTCTGCAACTTATTCCGTTAATTGAACTCTTCAAGAACTTGAACTTTCCTTCACACTTTAAACCAAAGAAGAAAAGAGAAGTTCTTTAATATCAAAGAAAAGTGAGCAGATTGCTTGTTCTATATTCTGCCATATATTTATAATTAAGCACTTCTAACATATTCTCCTAACCTTCTATGAGATAATTAAACAAAAACTAAAGTGTTTTCACTTACCTTTTGCTGCAAAAGTTAGGGTTTCTCCAAGAACCCTAGAAAGGAAAATAGGGCTGATCCTAGCTTCTTAAAAATAAGTAGAGAGAGTTTGTGAAATGTAACCGTTCTTTATGACTTAATAATGAGGGAAATGTCCAGCAACTTCTTCTTATAAAGCCTCTATTTTTTTGGCCATCCACTTAGCTGATTTTGGACCACAAATTTTAATCAAATTGGCCCAAGTAGGTGATACACCTACTTAAGGAGTTCAAGCAGCTCAAAATGTCAAAGTAGGTGATGCACCTACTTGCTTAATTTCTTAGTTGGGCTTAATTATATTTAGGCCTTGGAAGATTTGAGCATTGGGCCTTTTTTCCATTTTTCTTCTTCTTTTACTTAATTTTGGCCCAAATAAGTATTCTAATAAAGGCCCAAATCTGATTCATGGACTTGGATCATATAGCTCAAGTAGGTGACTCACCTACTAGCTTAACTAAGTCAAGCAAGCACCTCAATATTTCCTTCCATTTTCAGCTCCTAATCACCTTAATCTAACTTATAACTTATACACACTTGGTCACTTTAAACTTTAGATTCAAATACCAGCTTACAATCCCAAGTTTAAATGGTCGTATTGACGTTAACTTGGTTGCGCCACATTAAACTGTACGGGCAGCCTCTATAATTTCATCTACACCATTAGTACTTGCATAACAAATCTCATCCATTACCAGGTTCCATATAATTAGAATAATTACAAGCAAGATACGGGATGTTTTAGGGTGCATCTTTGAAAGGATTGGTTTCCATCTCAAAGAAAGTCCAAATTGTGCCAAGGGGTGATGGTCCATTCCAAGTACTTGAGAAAATCAATGACAACACCTTCAAGATTGACCTTTCACCAGAATATCAAGTGCACAACACTTTCAACGTGTGTGATCTTTCTCTCGTGGATACGATTGAAGATGACCAAATGCCAAATTTGAGGACAAATTCCTCTCAAGATGGAGAGGATGATACGGGTGTAGAAAGCTGTCCAACAATTTCACGACCATTCACACGTAGCCAAGCTCGGGAGTTATAAAAACTCCAAGCCTTGTTCATGCAAAGGGCCGTTTGTGAGTTGGTGATTGATCCACCTAATGGTCTAAATGTTTTTAAGTGTGAAGAAGGTCCTTGAAGTGTAATAAACTTACACTCCAAGGCCACCCTATGGAAAGGGCAATCTGGTTATTTTCTCCTTTATTTATAGTGTAATATAAATAGACAATATTAGGGTTATTTGGCAGCTAGTTCTTTCATAATATTTTGAGACATAAAGACTTGTAATATTGAGGAACTTCTCATTCTTCCATTGGAGAAGCCCCAAATCTGAAAACTCACAAGTAGAGTGATACTTTGGCTAGAAACAAGGATCTTGAGGTCATAGAGCTCCTCTTGTTCCAAGTAAAAACTTGGTGTTAATATTATTTAGTCTTAGAATATGGTATAACAATACCAAAACAACTGAGATAATTATCTAAAGATACTGTAGTCTGAAAGCCTCTAAACTGTCTGAATAAGGAGTTGATGAGACATGTCCCCAACTAACTCCAACTACGAAAATAAACTGAAAATTAAAATAGTAATGTTATCATCATGTTCTCGAAGGATGAGGACTCACCGCTAACTCTAATCGCTAAACTAGGATGCTACTGGATTTCTGGAGCTCGTGCTTTTAAACCTATGGTATAAGACACCATAGCACAAATGCATCAATACCTTGAATATATTGGTATGCAAGTGAGGTAGGCTAAATGCAATAGTTTCATATGCATGAACAATACTAACTGACTTACTAACATGAACTTGAGAATACATGTATGCATATGTAACTGTAACTGAGATCATGATAAGATTGGATACTGAGTTCTGACTACTGAGTCTACTGACATTGATATCTAAGTCACTGATGAGTGAGATATCATAAGTTCTAAAGCTGAATGCTAAAATAACATAAGTTCTGATTACTGATATAACTGATAACATGAGTGACTGTATCTGACAGTCCTGAATCTGATGGAACTAGTTGAGTTCTGTACTGTATCTGAGTAACTCAATCTAAGATCAGTCCTATCTAGCAGGTGATCTCTAAATCTGATGATACCATTACTGATTGACCATAGTTGAGATCAGTCCTGTCTAGTGGGTGATCTCAGAATCTATTTAAAATGATAAGGAGTGACTGTATCTTACAGTCCTAAATCTATACTACTGAGCTGAACTGACTGTATCTGATAGTCCTGATTCTGCAACTGAAATTATAGGATATATTTATCTAACCGACATGCCCCATATTAAGCTAACTGGGGTCCAACCTGTAACCCCAGCTGGAAGGGTGTCAGTACCGCGCCACTGGTAAAGACAACTGTTCTGGAGTCAGTCCTAATGTAGCGGGTGACCCCTGGGATCAGTCCTATACATTTAAATTCACTAACGGGTGATCTTGAGTATGTCAGTCCTATCTAATAGGTGAAATCTAGTACCAACACTGGCTACGTAGTTCTTGAACTTAGGGATTACTTCTAGGGATCTCAGCCCTATCTAGCGGGTGAGTCTCTATCCTTAGGCTCACTTGGTGCTGAATCCTACTCCCATATGAAAGACACTGAACTGAGCTGATTAGCTGAACTGAACTAATACTAGTGGTATTGTCTAGTGAAGCTAAACTAAATTTACTGAGTTCCATTGACTGGCGGAATGTATTGAGTTATGAGAACTGACTGAGTACTGAAGTTACTGAGATTGACTGGGAATACTGAGGTTACTGAGGTTACTGAGCTACTAAAATTATTGAGATTTCTGAGATTTCCTGAGTCATATAGGTCGACTGAGTTCTATGGATCATATAGCTTGACTAAGGAGATCGTGAAAACATGACATGGCCCTAGGCACACAGCTAAATGTTTGGGTATAAGTACCCCCAGGACTCGACGAGACGAAACTGACATAGCATGGCTTACTTGAACACATGACCAATAACACAATTCATAATTCATATATTAAAGCACTTCATCAAATATGTGATATGCATAAGCTTGTACATACATGGGAATTTCATGATATCATACTAGTTGGGCGTTGTTCCTCATCTAGGCATTTAATCATACACATGGTAGGCATAGCACATGTAGACAATATTATACAACAATTAATCATCATGATTCATCTCTAATTTCATCATCCTAGGGTTTATTTATAGGTTCACATGAATATACATCTATACAAATCAATTCCATATAAAATTGATCACCCAACATGGATTTGAATTCAATTGATCATTCTCAACATAAACAAAAAAGACAAAGGGGTATATGACATAACCATAATGGATGCGTCAGATGGGCGTCAAGTGGTTGACATTATCCCTCCCGGACCAGAACTTCTTATTTCCAAGGGCGAATAACCAATCAAACCCAACATGAAATTCATAAACTTAAACTTAGAAAAGATATTCTCGGACTTCATGGACAAAAAGAGTCCATAAATGAATACTACGCATACCTGGGATGTGATTTCTTGAGGATTGACGGTGAAACCTTCTTGAATTTGAATCCCCAATAGAAACCCTAGCTTGTTCTTGAGAGAAACTAGTATATTTTTGGTGAAGAATGACTAAATCACGTGTTATTAGGTATATATAGGGATGGGAAATTGACCCTTTTAACCCTGGATGCATCTTTAATTTCTATAAAAAATTCTCAATTTTCATCCTTGGCGTGATGCGCCACTATTGCGCCAAGTCACTGAGAAGTGACAAATGGGAAATTGCACAATGGTGCAACGCGGAGCTATCATGTTGCCACCTTGTCTGCAATCTAGAAGTTTGGAATGATACACCACTATCACAGAGTAATACTGGAAATTGACAATTGTCATTTGAGCTATCTCTGCGACACGCTGAAGGCTCAGGTGATACACTGTCTCACTAAAAAGGCTCTAACTCTTCACCGGAGTGTCGGATATGGGTGAATTTGATATCGAAGGAAAGCTTATCTGATTCCCCACATGATAAAAAGTGAAAATCTTGAAAATACCACGTGTACAAAAGTGGATTCATCTTTCAAAAAAAGCTTCTAACATTCTTGGAAAACTTGTCAAGCTAGGAAAAGTACGGGGTGTTACACTTATCATTTTATGATAGTTTTGTATCATCTTGGGGACCATATACAATTGAGTATGAATGTCTTATTTTGATTTCTGGTGGGATGGTGCTGGTAGTTTGATCTCCACTCTTAAGTTTGTGATAGGAATTTGATCACGAGTCAAACTCTTAAGGTAGTCTAATATATTACTGAGATAATGACCCCTAAAATATGTAGTGCTATAAATTTTCTTCTAATAGTCTTCAAAAATTGTAATTTTTTTCCTGATGATGTATTTTAGGATTCTTTTTGTTACCCTGATTTTTGGAGAAAAATTGTTTGAGTATGTGGAAATATTTTTCTTCCTTTGATATTAGTGTATAGAACTTGTTTGGTATAGCTTTTTAGTTTTTCTAAGAATTTAAATTACATTTATATTAAGTGATTGATATACCATAGTGAAGGTTTGATGAGAATTGTAACTAGTGACCTCCCTCTCCCATTCCCGAAGTAGTAGTGTAAAAGGGAGGACAACACAAAATGTAAAATGCTCATGTATGTGGATTTATTCTGTTATTAGTACCATGGATAGCTTAATGTCTAATGTGTTGCTAAAAGTGGACATGACAATGAGCAATATGTTTTGAAACTGCAGGGGAGTACAACACTATATATTTTCTCAAACCTTGGAATTTCTTTCTGAGAATTTTCAGATATGATGTTTACTTGTTTAAAAAAATATATTCCAGATGTGATGTGAGTTGTTATGATTCTTGCGGGCAAAGAAATTCCAGTCCTATACTCTAGGGACTCTGTTGTGATTAAATTGGAGTCACAGTCTCGTATGTTTTGTGCGATTTCATTACTTTCATAAGATGCACAAGGGGTGAGAAATTTTTTTTTATACTACGTGTTTCTTCATTTCATGTTCTGTAATCTGAATTATTTTTTTTATCTTCTTTTTGTTAAGGTAAAATTAACGCAGCGTATGTTATTTTTTTCTTTAACTATTTTCAGTGATATTGTCATGCCTTTGCTCATAATGCTTCTTTTTCAAATAAAAATCAAACCAGTTCACCTGAAAATCTCTCATAATGGACTGTTCATTTGCAGGTTTCAAGGAGAGTTCCATATAACGAGCATGATATGGGTCAGTTTGTACCACAAAGAACGTATGCTTATATAAGCCAAAATAATCTTCATATTTGTCTAGATGAGTGAATGAAGCAAATATTAAGGCAGATTCAGTTGTTGATATCTTTATAAAGGTGAAGCAGTAGTACACACAAAAATTCAGCATCAATGTTGTCTTTTTTCAATGAAATATGATAAGAAATTGATATCTTTTAAAATTCAGTGTGGAATGAATGACAGGAGGATAATATTATAACATATTATACTCTCAAGGTAAAAAGCTATGCATTACAAAATCCAATCTATAAATTAAGATAATGACGTAACAATTCAATAGTCTCTTTGATGTTTACAATATTGGAGACTTGAAAGTTGTGTTGATACCCCTCGTTGGAGACGAAATAATTCAAGGAAATTTTGGGGGGAAGAAAAAGAGACTAAAAACAAGTTAGGTTATGCATAAACTTTGTATGCTAGATATTGAAAAAAAGCAAAAGACAGTTGTGTAAAGGCGAAATGGTCTACTAAATTCTTATACTTGTCAGAGCTTATAATGTGGATACCTCTACTTAGTCCTTTTTCATTTGAAATCCTCAACCCGTTTTGATTTTAAACCATTTTTTCATCTGATTAATGTGTGTGTAATTCAAACGATTACACATGAAATTCCACGTCATTTTGCAATGACAAATAGAAAATTATCTTGAAATAAGCTCCCCCCACCCCTTTCTCTTTCTTGTACAGATAACATCTCCTCTTTTTATCATTTCACCACCATTTGTTCTTCTTTATCTCCCTACCTTCGAAACACGATCATATCGCCGAAACACTACTAAAAGTTACCTAACACCCAAAATTAAAATGACCTTTACTTTGTTCTCTAAATTTTGGCCTATAGATCAGAACTATAATTAATGTTTCGAAGGAAACTATCACAACTATAATTTCCTTAATTAATAATCCTAACTAAAAATCTTCTCAAACCAAAGAAGAAATTTCAAAAAACTATAATTTTTCCAAATTAATTTCTCAATATTTTCAATTCATTTGGGATGTGAATTTTCAAATGCCATAGAGAGGTGGCAAGTGAAGGACCCACCTCCCCTGTATTTATGGATTTTCTATTGGATTACTTGTCGAGTTTTCTTGTTTAACAAAAAATGTATAGCTGTAATATGTAAATCTTTGTGGGTTACTTTCCCAAAAATGCACTTTACAAAGATTTATGAATTGAAATGATACTAATTGCAATTCTTTGAGATATATCATAAGTGGAGGATCAAGAATTCAGTGGTGGAAAAAATGGAGAATAATGAACGGGTAATGAAGGGGGTAGGGGTACAATGGTGAAAATGGGGGAAAATGAATAGTTAAGGATTGTATAGTTGTAGTGAAAATGAGGGAAAATGAAGGAAAATAGAAGGGTGGGGGTAGGTGTAGGTGGGTGGAAGAAGAATTTAATGTATACAGGCGCCCTACATGCATGAAATCACACATTTTGTCCAACTCAGTCGTTAAGTTAACATCTGGGCTTAGTCAATAGTTAGAGGGGTTTAAAATATTGTGATTCATTAAGTTTAAGGGTTCAGATGACAAAGATCTGAATAGAGGTGTCTACATTACAAACTCAGAGAAGTGCAAGGGTCCAATGGATTATAATGCCTTGTGTACATGCAATTGTATACATTACAACTGGTGTTTATGTAATATGTAAAAATTTCTTTCTCATAAAACATATCTATAAATTTCCATGCTTCTCAAAGGCTCATGAGAAAGGATATTATATACATTATTGTAGATGTTTGTAAGGAGGTTTCTCAGTTTATCTAGAGATTTAAGCATCAGTAGAAAATATAGAAATCCTAGAATGCTTAATTTGTCTAGTCAAAAACTTATAAATTATTGGGCTTAAATGGGTATGGATATAGAGGATCCAATAGTGATACGGGTGTAGCAAGCTGTCAACAAGTTCACGACCATTCACACGTAGCCAAGCTCGGGAGTTACAAAAACTCCAAGCCTTGTTAATGCAAATGGATGTTTGTGAGTTGGTGATTGCTCCACCTAATGGTCTAAATGTTTTAAGTGTGAAAAGGGTCTTGAAGTGTAATAAACTTACACTACAAGGCCACCCCATGGAAAGGACAATCTGGTCATTTTCTCCTTCATTTATGGTGTAATATAAATAGACAATATTAGGGTTATTTGGCAGCTAGTTCTTTCATAATATTTTGAGACATAAACACTTGTAATATTGAGTAACTTCTCACTCTTCCATTGGAGAAGCCCCAAATCTGAAAACTCACAAGTAGAGTGATACTTGTGTTGTATCTTGGCTAGAAACAAGGATCTTGAGGTCATAGAGTTCCTCTTGGTCCAAGTAAGAACTTGGTGTTAATATTATTTAGTCTTAGAGTCCTCTCTTGTTGTTATGATTTTTAGACTCTTGAATATTACATGTCAAGTTACTATCTTCTTGTAATCTTGTTAAGATTGTGTTTTGTAATCTTGAAGTCTAGTGAAGTCGTGTGGGGCTCTTTTGATTCACTAGCACCTTGTTGACTGCTGGTTCTTTTGAAAACTTCATCATCTTGTTCTAAAACGTGATTCTTAAAGCCTAGTGAAGCCGTGTGTGGCCTATTTCGATTCACTAGAACTTGTTGTTCAACTTGTTGTTTTTGGTGTTAGTTTGTTTATCTTGTTGTTCTTGCTGGATTCTTGCATTGTGGACTTGATATTGTATCATTTGGTATCAAATCAAGGCTGGTTGTGTTCCTACACTACCAATCTTGGGTTCTCTTGGACGAAAATTCAAAAAAAAAATTGTTGAAATCTAAAAATTCCAGAAAAAAAAAAAGAGAAATCTGTCCATCTTGTTGTCTTGGACAAGATTGGTGTTATTTTACCTTTTTAGTGTGTTTCTAGTGTTGGTTTATTTCTCACCAACACTTAAAGTGTCTAGATCTAAAGTTGAGCTTATAATATTGACCATTGTTGTGAGAACTTGAAGTGGGCTGTAGGTTGTACCTTGTTGATGACAATTGGTGGTTTTGTGTTATGTTCTTGAAGAAGTTGATATTGTGTTCTTGAAGTTTGTTGTGGTTTTCATCTTGTTCTTCATCTATTCTTACAACTTAAGACAACAAAGGTGTAGAATAGATCCAAAAGGTTGTAAGACAAAGGCTATAAAGTTGTTGGTGAGAAGACTTGAACACATCACTTCCTAGACTTGACAACCACTTTTACTTAAATCAAAGGACCTTGTTTTGTGGGATTAGTATAGTCAAATCTCACCTTTTTGAGTTTAAACAGTTAAAAAGAGTACAAGACTTTACTTTCCCTCCAAAACCAATTGTCATCCATTATAAGTTGTGTGAATATTGAAATTTCAGATTTGTGAAAAAAAATTGTTGTGTGGGACCAAGACCAATTACATGCTGCCACGTCACCATTGCTACTTCCACGTCACTAATAAGCTCAAATTTGGATATTTTCTAGTTTCTAATTGTGGATTCTTGGTTTCCTTACTTGGTTCTAGAACTAATTAACAAACTAGTACATTCCTACTAGGTTGTCAGTTAGTCCTTTGAATTCGTTTGTTCGTGTCAACGATCACTTGGGTTCTTTTATCTTTTGAATACATTGCTACTTCTTGTTTCTAGTCCAACGAGAATTCTTTGAGTCTTCAAAAATAAATCCACTCCGGATAAGAGCTTACTCATACCTTAAGGATTCATGGGTTGCTAGCCAATCTACAACACTTGTGGAACTAAAGTGTGAGGTGATCCAAAGAGTGTAAGTGAGGAGAGGATTTTTTTTTCACTAACTTGTTGCTGATTTTGTAGGTAATACCTTGACAATGGAGGGGACTACGTCCAAAAATATTGATACTAATGCTCTTGAATCTATGAGGGTCACTCTTGAGGCCGTTACCCAAACACTTGAAAGGTTGAATACGGAAGTTGGAGCTGTGAGAGGGGATTTGACAACAATAAAGGGAGATGTGTTGGCTATTAGTGGGTGATTAGAATAAGTGGAGAGTTAAAAGGAACTCTCACCCTTCTACTCCTCTACATGTTTCTTTAAGTGGGCATGATAGAACTTCATTAGCGACCATCACTCCCGAAACAGTGCACCAAATGCTAAATCCACCCCAAGCTCCACTAAATGCCGCAAGCCAAACCACTCTTTTCCCTCCAAACCATGACCCCACTAGACCAATACATTTCCAAACTCCTCAAGTTCCACAAGAGGGACTTGGACGACAAGTACCTCCGCTAAATCCGAACCCTCCCTTCCAAGCTCCATTAAACCAAAGACCACCACCTCTACAAAATTCAATTCCTCCAAATCAAGTTCAAAATGTCCAAAACCGTCCAGCCCACTTTGAGGAATATGGTAGAGAGGGATATGAAGGATATGGAACCTTTGAGGATGCTTACATAATGAAGGAGGAGATGAGAGGGGGTCGTGGAGATCAAAGGAGATATCAAGGGTATGGAGAAAGGGGAAACCAACACCAAGAGAGAGATGTAGGCATCAACACCATCAAGTTGAGCCTACCAATCTTTAAAGGTGAAAGTGACCCCGAGGTCTACTTAGCTTGGGAATCAGCTTGTGACAAAGTTTTTCAGGTTAATAATATCTCGGAAGAAAAGAAAAGTTGTTATGCCATAGCTTATTTTGAGGGTTATGCTAACACTTGGTGGGAGTACGTCAGGAGGTTTGGTAATGAATTAGTTGATGGTCAGCCACCACCTTGGTTTTAGTTGAGGTACTTGATGAGACAACGGTACCTTCCCGAGAGTTATCGCCATGAGTTGCTTGCTAGGTTGTACAACTTACGTCAAGGTAACAAAAGTGTGATGGTGTATTATGGTGAGTTTCAACAACTTATGTTGAAGCTTGATCATCGTGGGGAACAAATCAGTCATGACATCATCCGGTTCAAGTGTGGGTTGAACAAAGAGATCTCCACTCATTTAACACTTCACAAGTTTGATACCGTTAAAGGTATTTTTCAAGCGGCTATTGATATTGAAAGGGAACTTGATAACGGAATGATCACGAAACAAAAAAATAGCCAACAACACATTTACAACCGAGAACAAGATGGAAATTCACTCTCGGCAACAACACACAAATCCGTGAATAAGAACAAGAAACAAACACAAATATTGCAAGAAAAGTAAAGGATAGGCAAGATGACATAAGGACTTGTGAAGAACAAGAACCCAAACGTGTATTAAACGTAAAGACTCTTAAAATCCACAAGTACAAACTCCAATCTTCTTACGGTGACCGCTAAGGGAATCAACTTCACCTCACAACCACCGTTTCTAAGCAACGTACAATATCGGCTTTTCCAAGCCCTACACTAAAGATGGCTTATCTAAGCCCTACACTAAGGGTGTTACACTTTGATATGGGAATGACAACGAAAACACGAAATCACACTCCAAAATCAGTCCACTAATCTTAAGGATTCGAGGACCAAAATGGAGACCACACTCGGATTCGCTACCAACAACAAGAATACAAGATACAAGGGTGTATTTCAACACCAAAACAGCTATAAAACGTGATGAACAATATCAACAACAATAACACAAGTTTTGGATTCAATAAATGACCCAAAACAATCCACTACACAAGATAACAACAATAAAAGTAAAGGATAGATAGTGAGACCAAGATTATTACAAGATTAAGAACTAAAGAGTATATTAAACTCAAAAACACCTAATGAATGTAATAATCAAAACCACACTCTTACGGTGACCGCCAAGGGAATTAACTCACCTCAAGGTCCACCGTTTCCAAGCAAAGAACAATGTTAGCTTTTCCAAGCCCTATGCTAGAACTACACTAATTTGGTCTACTCTCAAGAGAGAGGATTTTAAGTGTTTCAGTATTTCATCTTTTCATAAACTAAAGACAAAAGACCTAAAATGAACTACTTATAGTATATTACAAAAGTAGACAAAAAGACCATATTACCCTTAATGACTAAGGGTGGCCTTGGTGTGCTGGAAGACAATATGAATTGTCCAAAATGCTCTTAAAGCTAATTGACCAAAATGCCCTTAGTAAAGGGAACCAAAACCGTGAACCAACAAAGGTGCTCCAAACCCGTGAGTCCTTAAGTCTTCAAGGCTCCAAGCAATCTTCCACACTTGGGTTTGATCAATGGTAGGCTAAAAACGTCCCCTCCAAGTATGATATCATGCCCTCCATACGACCAAAGATTGATTCTTCACATAGTGACTATGAATGATGTCGTCAAAAGCTAAGGTGGTCATTATTCTTGTACATCCTCCTCTTCTTGAAAAGGATTCGACCTCGAATCCAAACCATGCAAAACCAAAGAGAGAGAAAGCAAATACAAACTCCTCATGGCATGAGAGTTAAGGTTAGCACAATAAATCATCTCAACATGTCAAGGTTGCACATATTTGCAATATAACCAAGGATTCTTTGAATTAAATATAAAAATCTCAATAAAAGGTTCACAAAGGATTTGGTTACGGGAATCACCAAGAGATAAAGAAACTACATAGGTCCTAATGGCATCAAATAATCCACAAAGTAGAACTTCCTTCATCATATGAGCCATAAGACACCATTGCTTCTTTATCTCATCAAAAGACCATACCAAGGGGGGGTGTTTCGATTGGTTCTAAAGTCCATAAAATCCATATAGAATTATCACACACACATATGGACAGACCAACAAACTTCATACCTCGACATAAAACAAACCCAAAACTAGCATGGACATCATCATAGGCAAAGAGGTAGTATAGGAAAGAATCACATGCAAAGGAACTCACCGGTGAAGAATAAGTATTTAAACAAATACACATTCTTTCCTTCAAATAACTAGACAACTTGGCATCCAAAAGTTGGAATTCATGCAATTTAGGCACAAGTGTGTCAAACAAGGATGAACATTTAGAAACATTACCCAAGGAGTCAATGACATATTTATCCTCGGGTTTTCAAGAAGGACTACACATTCCTTATCCATAAAAGTACTCTCGTCTTTCAAAAGGACATTTCTATATTTAGGTGGAATGTGTCACATCATAGTGGGTTAGCATATCGGCTATAGCTTCCAAGGCAAGCTATACCTTCATTTTCACCACGAGACTCATTAGGAGTATTTATATCATCTTTAAATAAGAAATTATACCTAAAGAGAGCATGATCTATTTCATGGGCAGATTTGGAACAAACACATTCAGCACTCTCTAAAAGCTTAATATCATATTTTAAAGAGATTTCAAGTACAAGATTATCCCAAGAATAGCTCTCGGGTTCACTCTCCTTTTGTTGATCAACTTTTTCAAATACTTCACTCACTTGATTTTGCTTAATCATATGACACACATACTCAAGTGGTGGAAAATTTTCACAAATAGGTTGATCAACACCAATTACACAAGACAATGTACTTTCATTCAACATATAGGCTTTAACACTAGGTGGACATAAATCGATCTTACAAGAAGAGTCAATTTGGTCATCAATAGGATCAACTAGTGTATCCACACAACATGTACATCATTAACAAAAGGCAAAGAATCATTAGACTCACAAGTAAGTAATCTACTACTCACACTCAATGGGCTACTTACCACACAATTATCATTCACATGCACAAAAGTATAAGAGTTAGCTATTTTACCTTGAAGTTCTTGAGTCGACTCTCCTTTGCTGTATTGTGAAGTTCCTCCCATAAGCTTGGGTAGCAACTTCACTTTGGCATTGATCTCCATTACTTGCCATGTCGGTACCTACATAAATGTCCTTAGAAATAGGAGGACAAACAATGTTAGCTCAGTTTGGTGGTGATCCCCTTGCTTCGCTCCATATATGATATGGCACAAATGACCATCTTATCTTTTGATGACATTTTTGGAGGCCAACACATAGAGGCTCAAGACTTGGTCACCTCAAAAATACAAGAACATGCATGGAGGACCTGTTTTGAGCATAACTTAAAGCAATCTCGCATGTGGAAGATTGCTTGGAGCATTTAAGGTTGAGGACTCACGGTTTTGGAACTTAATTAAGGGCATTTTGGACATTACACATGGTGTATTTACACACCATGGCCGCCTCTCTCATTAAGGGCAAAGTGATCTTTTTATCTTCATTTGTAATATATTATAAATAGGCCCCCTTAGTCTTATTTTCACTAGATTTGGAATGATGAAGAATTGAAAGACATATTTTCTCTCTTTTTAGAGTGTAACACCCTTAGTTGGAGGGCTTGGAAAAGTCATCCTTAGCATAGGGCTTGGAAAAGCCAATATTGATCTTTGCTTGGAAATGGTAGATCTTGAGATGAGTTCATTCCCTTGATGGTCACCGTAAGAGTGTGGTTTTGATTGTTATATTCATTAGGGGTTAGTGTTGAAATTCATTTGATTCTTAATCTTGAATAATCTTGGTCTTACTATCTATCTTTATTTTCTTGCAAATCGTGTATGTGTTGTGTAGTGGACTGTTTTGGGGTCTTTGTTAAATCCAAAACTTGTATTATTGTTGTTCATCATGTTTTGTAGCTATTTTGGTGTTAAAATATACTCTTGTATCTTGTATTCTTGTTGTTGGTAGCAAATCCGAGTGTGGTCTCCATCTTGGTCCTCGAATCCTTAAGATTAGTGGACTGATTTGGTGCTTGTTTCATGCTTCCCTTGTATTTTCCCATATAATTTGGTTAGCACCCTTAGTTGTAGGGCTTGGAAAAGTCATCCTTAGCATAGGGCTTGGAAATGCCAATATTGATCTTTGCTTGGAAACGGTAGATCTTGAGGTGAGTTCATTCCCTTGGTGGTCACCGTAAGAGTGTGGTTTTGATTGTTACATTCATTAGGGGTTAGTGTTGAAATACACTTGGTTCTTAATCATGTAATAATCTTGTTCTCACTATCTATCTTTATTTTCTTGCAAATCGTGTATGTGTTGTGTAGTGGACTGTTTTGGGGTCTTAGTTGAATCCAAAACTTGTATTATTGTTGTTCATCACGTTATGTAGCTATTTTGGTGTTAAAATATACTCTTGTATCTTGTATTCTTATTGTTGGTAGCGAATTCGAGTGTGGTCTCCATCTTGGTCCTCGAATCCTTAAGATTAGTGGACACTGATTTGGTGTTTGTTTCGTGCTTCCCTTGTCTTTTCCCATATAATTTGGTTAACACCCTTAGTTGTAGGGCTTGGAAAAGTCATCCTTAGCATAGGGCTTGGAAATGCCAATATTGATCTTTGCTTGGAAACGGTAGATCTTGAGGTGAGTTCATTCCCTTGGTGGTCATCGTAAGAGTGTGGTTTTGATTGTTACATTCATTAGGGGTTAGTGTTGAAATACACTTGGTTCTTAATCATGTAATAATCTTGTTCTCACTATCTATCTTTATTTTCTTGCAAATCGTGTATGTGCTGTGTAGTGGACTATTTTGGGGTCTTCGTTGAATCCAAAACTTGTATTATTGTTGTTCATCTTGTTCATCATGTTTTCTACCTTGTATTTTTGTTTTTGGTAGCGAATCCGAGTGTGGTCTCCATCTTGGTCCTCGAATCCTTAAGATTAGTGGACTGATTTGGTGTTTATTTCGTGCTTCCCTTTTCTTTTCCCGTATCATTTGGTATCAAAGCATGGCTTTATTTTGTTCCCACAGGATCAATCTTGGGCTTGAGACCTTGAAAACTACAAAAAAAAACTGAAAATTCCAGAAACAGTCAAATCTGCCACCTTTATGTTCTTGGCCGAAAATTGCATTCTTGTTGTGTCTTGGACGAGATTTTTTTGTTGTATGTCTAGGATCTAGTAGTGTTCTTGTTTGTTTTGTTGTTTTTAGTGTTATTTTTCTTGTCCACTAACACTTTGAGTCTAGATCTAAACTTGAGCTTGAACTTGTTGAATTTGTAGTTGTCTTGGCCAAGTGTTGGAGATATTGTTATTGTGGATTGGAGTTGGCCGTGTAAAAAATTGTTGGTGTTCTTGAAGATTATTGTTGTAGTTGTTGTTGTTCTTGATGTTCATCACCACCTTCATATATTGTTGAAGATAAAGTGAATGCTAAATCCAAAAAGTTGAAGGAAATGGGTGTGTTATTTGTTAGTCTTGAAAGACACTACAACCAACAAGGACCTATCAATCAAGTCTCAACCACTTTCCAACACTTTTCCATGATTTTAAGGAGAAGTACAAGAAAAAAGTCTAGTCTTGAAAATTGAAAAAAGGCTCCAAGACTTATTTTCCCTCCTACAACAAATTCCACCAATCTAAATTATTTTCACTGCTACTGTTCACGCAATATTTTTGAGCTCAAAATTTTAGATTCTTAGTTTCATCTTATTGTTTCATTTGTTTCATGTCTTGATTCTAGAATTAATTAACAACTAGTAATCACCTACTTAGTTGTAGATTAATTAGTGAATTTGTTTCTTCGTGTCTTCATTATTGGTGTGCTTTTCTCATTTTTAACTCGTAGTAACTTCTTTGTTTCAAGTTCGTAAGAAAATTTTATTTTTGTGTCTTGAGTCGATCAAACAAGAATCTATTCCGGCCACCAAGTAGAATTGACATCCTATTGACTGCCGGAGTATAATCAACTTTCAATATTTGTTGCTCCAATTGTGAGAATCACAAAGGTGAGTTAATACTAGTGTTAGTGAGAAGTTCTTACTACTAATCTTGTTTGTTCATTTTGTAGGTTTAAAAGGTGATATAAGGGGAATATGTCTTCGATAGCTAAGGATTATTGTGACTACAACATGGGAGACTATGATTGTAGTGAGGGGTTTTATAGCTACGAAGTTGAGGGAGATTGCGGAGGCTATGAAAATAGCCATGATAGAAACTTGGGTAGATTTGAAAGTTACTGTTTTAAGGGAGAAAATGAGGTGAATGAAGTGCCTAATGCTTATGGTAACTTTGGAGATGATGTAGGACCTCGTGATGGATCTTATGATGATGTTGGGTTATGTGAGGAGTCTTACACTTCTTACTCCGAACCTAGATTTGGTGTTAGGTATAACCTTTTTGTTCGCAAAGCTTATGAGAGCTATGATGAGAGTACATGTGAGGAGTATGAAGATCCATATTCTCCACCTTGTAGTACTTTTTATCAAAGTCGATATAGTGTGAATGGTTATACCAGCTCTAGTGGAGGTTGTCCAATGAGAAGAAGAGGGTATGCATCTCCAAAACCAAAGGGTACTCGTATACCTTACAATATTGATCCAAGAAGGAGTGTACACTCCAGAAAGGTGACCATGTGTGGGATACCGGGATGACTCGTGGTACTAAATGATAGGTACTATAGAATGATACGGGAATGACAACGGAAACACGATCACACTCCAAAATCAGTCCATTAATCTTAAGGATTCGAGGACCAAGATGGAGACCACACTCGAATTCGCTACCAATAACAAGAATACAAGATACAAGGGTGTATTTCAACACCAAAACAGCTATAAAACGTGATGAACAATATCAACAACAATAACACAAGTTTTGGATTCGATTAATGACCCAAAATAGTCCACTACACAAGATAACAACAATAAAAGTAAAGGATAGATAGTGAGACCAAGATTATTACAAGATTAAGAACTAAAGAGTGTATTAAACTCAAAAACCCCTAATGAATGTAATAATCAAAACCACACTCTTATGGGTCACCGCCAAGGGAATCAACTCACCTCAAGGTCCACCGTTTCCAAGCAAAGAACAATGTTAGCTTTTCCAAGCCCTATACTAGAACTACACTAAGTTGGTCTACTCTCAAGAGAGAGGATTTTAAGTGTTTCAATATTTTATCTTTCATAAACTAAAGACAAAAGACCTAAAATGCACTACTTATAGTATATTACAAAAGTAGACAAAAAGACCACATTACCCTTAATGACTAAGGGTGGCCTTGGTGTGTTGGAAGACAATATGAATTTTCCAAAATGACCTTAAAGCTAAGTGAACAAAATGCCCTTAGTAAAGGAAACTAAAATCGTGAACCAACAAAGGTGCTCCAAACCCGAGTCCTTAAATCTTCAAGGCTCCAAGCAATCTTCCACACTTGGGTTTGATCAATGGTAGGATAAAAACGTCCCCTCCAAGTATGATCTCATGCCCTCCATGCGACCAAAGCTTGATTCGTCACATAGTGACTTTGAATGATGTCATCAAAAGCTAAGGTGGTCATTATTCTTGTATCACACTTTCAAGGAGATAAGAAGTCTTTCACATATTTATCCTTCCAAAACTAAAGAGCAAATGACTTAATAGAAGACTATATAGAGGCTAGCTTATTACATAACAAAAATGACCACAATACCCTTAATGAAATGGGTGGCCATGAAGTGTCTTTCTAACAAAGTGTGATCCCCAAAACACCCTTAATGAAGGGTTCTTATTCAATGCTCCACAATCATGGGGTCATTCTTCAATACTTGTAGTCTCGGGTTGGCATGAAAGGTAATCCCCCACGCAAAATCTTCCACACACGGGTTTGCCTTATGTCATGCTCAAAACGGGTCCACCATGCATGTTCTCATGTCCTTGAGGTGACCAAGTCTTGAGTTTTTATGCGTTGGTATTCAATGATGTCTTCAAAATCATAGATGGCCATTTGGGTCGTATCAGAACTTAAAGAGAGGTCGTCGTTCAAGGTAAGGTGACAATCCACCTCGGGTTGGCCTAAAAGCAAGGAGATAGCTCAATACTCTTCGGGTTGGCCCAAAAACAAGGACAAAACCGCCACTACAAGGCTGCCCGAGCCTAAAATAATAGTCTACAAAATTCCTCCAAAGCAAGAAGTTTATAAGTATCCTAACCCAAAGGGATTCTAATATTTCAAGCACCAAGGTTGGGGACATAAAACCAATAAATGTCCAAACCGACGCAATGTGATTCTATGAGAAGGGAGATTGTATTACCTTGGTAAAGAGATGGGTCTTGAAAAAGGGAAAGATGAGGCCGAGCCTCAAGATAGAGAGGAACCCAAGAATGGACCACATGATGATGATGATGATATTGGTGAAGATGTTTATCTGCAATAAGGGGAGTGTGTGGTTCCAAAATTTGTAGTTAGGCGTGTCATGATTAGTAAGGCAATAGATGACCCAAGTCAAAGGGAAAATCTATTTCATACTAAATGTCTTGTAAATGGGAGTGTGTGCACTTTGGTGATTGATAGTGGTAGTTGTGCAAATGTTGTTAGTGTTGCTATGGTAAACTTTTTGAAGTTGCCAACTACACCGCACACTAGTCCTTACAAATTGCAATGGTTGAATGAATGTGGTGAATTAAAGGTCACAAGGCAAAGTGTGATACGGTTTAAGGTGGGAAACTACCATGATGAAGTGCTTTGTGATGTTAGACCAATGCAAGCGTGTCACTTGTTGTTAGGTAGACCTTGGCAATATGATAGGTCTACCAAACACGATGGGAGGTCCAATCTATATACACTTGAGAAGAATAGCCGAAAGGTCACACTTCATCCTCTTTTGCCTTCCCAAGTAAATGAGTGGCATCAAAAGATGAGAGAATTGAAGGAAAAGGAAAAAAAATCTGAAAAGAAAGAAAAAAAAAGGGGAACTCGTAGGTGGGGCACTAGGGGTATCTGAGGCTGCCTCAACATAAAAGGGGAAGGAAAGCATGGTGATATTGGTTAGAAAGAAGGAACTCTTCGTGGATCATGATGAGGACACGCCTATGTTACTTTTGGCTCATTGTTTTAACACTAACCTCACTAATTCTTTTATTTCTCCTTTGATTTCTTGTGTGTTGCAGGATTATGAAGATGTATTTCCCAAAGAACTTCCGTAAGGATTGTCCCCACTTCGGGAATTGAGCACCAAATTGATTTTCTACTGGGCTCACAATTGCCAAACAAGCCGGATTATAGAAGCAACCCTACGGACACCAAGGAATTACAATGTCAAGTTGAGGAACTCCTCAACAAAGGGTATATCAAGGAGAGCATGAGTCCGTGTGCGGTTCCGGTGCTACTAGTGCCTAAGAAAGACGGAACGTGGCGTATGTGTGTAGACTGCCGAGCCATCAATAAGATTACGGTAAAATATCGGCACCCTATCCCTAGGTTAGATGATATGCTTGATGAATTGAATGGTTCATGTTTATTTTCCAAGATTGATTTAATGAGTGACTATCACCAAATAAGAATGCAACCCGATGATGAATGGAAAACCGCCTTCAAGACCAAGTTTGGTCTCTATGAATGGATGGCTATGCCATTCGGACTAACAAATGCTCCAAGTACTTTTATGAGGCTAATGAATCATATGATGAAGCCATTTATTGGAAAGTTTGTTGTTGTCTATTTTGATGATGTCTTGGTTTATAACAAGTCTTTAGATGATCATATGATGCATTTACAATGTGTGTTTGATGTCCTTAGAAAGGAAAAACTGTACGCAAATCTGGAAAAATGCCCCTTTAGTGTTAATGAAGTTGTTTTATTGGGTTTTGTTATTAGTTCAAGAGGGGTCGAAGTGGATGAATCCAAGATAAATGCTATCAAAAATTGGCCAATCCTACAAACTGTTGGAGAAGTAAGAAGCTTCCATGGGTTGGCTAGTTTTATAGAAGGTTTGTCAAAGGATTTAGCACCATAGCCTCCCCCTTGACCGAGGTCATTCAGAAAGATCAACCCTTCAAGTGGGGTAACGAGCAAGCTAAGGCTTTTAAAGCTTTGAAAGCTATGCTTATCTCCGCGCCATTGTTACAATTGCCCAACTTTGATAAGACATTCAAAGTCCAGTGCGATGCGAGTAAAGTAGGTATAGGGGCTGTTTTGATGCAAGATTTAAAACCCATTGCTTACTTTAGCGAAAAGCTCAAAGGAGCAACTCTAAACTACTCCACCTATGATTTAGAGTTGTATGCCTTGATTAGAGCCTTGGCCACTTGGCAACACTACTTATGGCCTAGCGAGTTTGTGATCCGAACGGACCATGAATCTTTAAAGCATTTTCGGGCACAAGACAAGCTTAACAAACGACATGCCAAATGGATTGAGTTTCTTGATACCTTCCCTTATGTTATCCAATACAAAAAGGGTAAGGACAATGTAGTAGCCGATGCTTTGTCTAGAAAACATGTTCTTGTATCCACTTTGTCATCAAAATTGATGTGTTTTGAGAGCTTAAGAGGATTGTATCCCGAGGACCCTCACTTTGCTCCTATCTTTAGGGAATGCGAAAAATTGGGTAGGGACAAGTGGGATTCTGCTAGGGGTTCAAATCCCTATGCCAAGTTTGATGTTACTTATTTAATGAGCAATTGAAAATCATAAATGTTTATATAGAAGGAGAGAATGCACAAACTAAATAGGAGACTAAATAATATTTTTGGTAAAAACTGAGCAAGAAGAGACAGAATTTTGTGAAAAATATTGGGAAAAGTCAACATCTTTTTGGCGAAACAAATCAAGTAGGACTATTTGGGAAAGACCAAGTAGAACACAATTTTGGACAATAAATTATCGTATGGATCTTTAATTAATATTTATTTTGAGAAGATATATATATATAAAAATAACTTGAAAAAATCAAGTGTTTTTTGGTGAAACAAACCAAGTAGGACACAAATTTGGGAAATGCCAAATAGAACACATCGGATGGGGCCGAGGTGAGCATAACTTTCAAGTCCTCGAAGGCCTTAGCTTGTCCATCTCCCCACTTGAAAGGTCAATCCTTTTTAATCACTTCGGTCGAGGGGGAGGCAATGGTGCTAAATCGTTTGACAAAACGTTTATAAAAACTAGCCAACCCGTGGAAGCTTCTGACTTCTCCTACGATTTTGGGAGTTGGCTAATTTTTAATAGCGTTAATCTTAGATTCATCCACTTTGAACCCTCTTGATCTCACCACAAACCCAAGAAATGCAACCTCATGGATGCCAAAATAACAGTTTTCTAGATTAGCATATAACTTCTCCTTTCGGAGGACAACAAACACACATTGCAAATATTTTACATGCTCATCTGAGGACTTACTATACACCAACACATCATCAAAGTAAACAACAACAAACTTTCCAATAAATGGCTTCATCGCATAATTCATTAGTCTTATGAAAGTACTTGGAACATTTGTTAGGCCGAATGGCATAACCGTCCATTTGTAGAGACCGAATTTAGTCTTGAAGGCGGTTTTCCATTCATCAACAGGTTGCATACGGATTTGGTGATAGCCACTCCTTAAATCAATTTTAGAAAACAAACATGAACCACTCAATTCATCAAGCATATCATCTAGCCTAGGAATAGGGTGATGATATTTTACCGTTATCTTATTGATGGCTCGGTAATCAACGCACATACGCCAAGTCCCATCTTTTTTGGGAACTAGTAGCATTGAAACCACACAAGGACTCATGCTCTCCTTGATGTACCCTTTGTTGAGAAGTTCCTCAACTTGGCGTTGCAATTCCTTGGTATTCTTTGGGTTGCTTCTATAAGCCGGTTTGTTGGGCAATTGTGAGCCCGATATAAAATCAATGTGGTGCTCAATGCCACGAAGTGGAGGCAATCCTTTTGGCAATTCCTTTAGGAAGACATCCTCATAATCCTGCAAAACATGAGAAATTGGAGGAGAAATAGAAACATTAGCAAGGTTAGTATTAAAATAATGAGCCAAGAGGAGCATCGGAGTGTCCTCATCATAATTCACAAATAGTTCCTTCCTCCTAGCAATCATCACCATGCTCCCGTGCCCCTGAGAATTTAGGGACCCCTCGGCTTCCCCTACTTCCTCACTCTCAGATTCCCCTCTTTTCCCCTCACTCTCGGCCTTCTTTCCCTTTTTCCTCAATTCCCACATCTTTTGGTGTAATTCATTCACTTGGGAAGGCAATAAAGGATGAAAAGCAACCTTTTGGCCATCCTTCTTAAGTGTATACCAATTGGACCTTCCATCAAGTTTGGTCGACCTATCGTATTGCCAAGGCCTTCCTAATAACAAGTGATAAGCTTGCATTATTATCACATCATAAAGCACCTCGTCATGGTGTATCACACATTGCCTTGTGACCTTTAACTCGTCGTATTCATTCAACCATTGCAACTTGTAAGGACTAGTGTGAGGTATAGTCAGCAATTTCAAGAAGTTCACCATTGCAACACTAACCATATTCGTGTAACTTCCACTATCTATCACCATAGTGCACACACTTCCCTCCACAAGATATTTAGTATGGAATAAATTCTCCTATTGGCTAAGGTCATCCATAACCTTACTAATGATGGCACGCCTCACTACAAAGTTTGAAACCACGCACTCCCCTTCTTGCGGTTATCCTCACAATCATCATCATCATCATATGGCTCCCTCTCGACCATCTCTCCATCTTGAGGATCGGCCTCACTCTCATTACCTACAATACCAACTTCTTCTCCAAGAAAATACAACCTACCTTCCCTTAGGATTAAGTTGCGTCGATTAGGGCATTCATTGGCTTTATACCCCCAACCTTGGCACTTGAAGCACTGGAACCCTTTAGGATTAGGATACTTGTGAATTTCTTGCCTCGGAGGGATTTTGTAGGCTGTTTTGGGCTCGGGAAGCCTAGTAGTGGCAGGTTGGTCCTTATTTTTGGGCCAACCCGAAGAGGATTGAACCATATCCTTGCCCCTCGGCCAACCCAAGATTGATTGTCCCTTTTCTTTGAACGACGACCTCTCTCTAAGTTTCCTTTCAATCTCAAGAGTTGCTTGAAAAATACCTTCAACGGTATCAAACTTGTGAAGTGTCAAATGAGTGAAGATCTCTTTATACAACCCACACTTGAACCAAATGATGTTATGACTAATGTGTTATCCACGATGATCAAGGTTCAACACAAGTTGTTGAAACTCATCATAATATGCCATCACACTTCGATTCCCTTTCCGCAAGTTGTATAATCTAGCAAGCAACTTATGTCGATAACTCTCGGGAAGGTACCGTTGTCTTATTAGGTACCTCAATCGAAACCAAGGAGGTGATTTCCCATCAATTAACTCATTGCCAAACCATTTGACGTATTCCCACCATGTGTGTTTTATTTTGAGAAGACATATTTATGAAAAAAAAGCTTGAAAAAATAGGGTGTTTTTTGGTGAAACAAATCAAGTAGGACACAAATTTGAAAAATACCAAATAAGTCACAAATTTAGACAAGAAATTATTGGATGATTTGATTGTAGGAAAAATTTAATATATTTATTTTGAGAAATTTAATCATAGGAAAAAGAGAAAAATATGATTTTGTCTAACCCAGAGTTTTTTTAATGAAGGGTAAAAAGTTCATATCACTTTTCTGAGAGTCTTCACACAAATAGAATTCAGATAGTCAATCATATTTCTTTTGATATGTTTTTAAATATTTCAAGTTGTTAACTCTTATCATTTATATTACTTGTGCATAATTTTTAAATAATATATGTTACTCTCCTTGTCCCAACTTTTGTGGCATTGGTAAAATTGTCAAAGCCAATTAATTTCTCTTAAATATTTTAAGTTTTTAATTATTGTAATTTATAATAGTTTTGCTTTTGTCCCAATTTAAGCGACACCAATATAATTTTGATAGTCAATCAAACTTTTATGTCTTTTAAATATTCTAAGTTTTAATTATTGTGATTTATAAAACTTTTTACGTAAATTTTTAAAAATATATAATGAATTAAAAAAAAGATAAACAAATTAAAATGGAGGAAAAGTAAAAGGGAGGCAAAGGGCTAATGAACTTATGCCAAAGCGGGCATATTGACCTACTGCCTGCTTTTGCACAATTTTATTGGCCTTTTTGCCTTTTATAAGTAAAATAGAAAGCAAATAGAGTGGTAAAGCATGATACAGGACAAATGACCATCTTATCTTTTGATGACATCTTTAGAGGCCAATACATAGAGGCTTAAGACTTGGTCACCTCGAGGATACGAGAACATGCATGGAGGACCTATTTTGAGCATGCCATTCATTAAACAAACCCGTGTGTAGAAGATTGTGTGGGGGCTTACATTTGATGCCAATTCGAGACTATAAGTTTTGAAGTGTGACCCCATGGTTGTGGAGCATTAAAGAAGCGCCCTTTATTAAGGGTATTTTGGGGTTTGCACATGTTAAAGAAACAACCCCTTTCCTTAAGGTTATTTTGGTCCATTATACTATGTAATAAGTTAGGCTATATATAGTCTCTTATTAGGTCCTTTTCCCTTTAGTTTTTATGATTGATGAAATATTGAAATATTGAAAGTCCTCTCTTTGAGAGTAGAACACCTTAGCGTAGTCTTAGTTAGGGCTTGGAAAAGCTATTGTAGTTTGGGGCTTGGAAAACCCAATATTGACATTTTCTTAAAAATGGTTGTTCTTGAGGTGAGTTGATTCCCTTAGAGGTCACCGTTAGAAGATTGGTGTTTGATTATTGTGACTTTGAGGGTCTCTTCATTCAATACACATGTTGGTTCTCGTTGTTTTGTAAGATTTTATGTCATCTTGCCTATCCCTTATCTTATTTCACTTTGTATGTTTGTATCTTGTATTCTTTATCTCGTGTATTTGTGGTGTTACCGTGACCTATCTCTATCTTGCTCTCGGTTTCTCCTTGTGTTGTGGACTGTTTTAGCACTTTGTAGATCATTCCCATATCATTTGGTATCAGAGCCATCATTGATTTCGTTCTCATGAGATCAATCTTAGGCTTGCTATCTTGAAAAATCACAAAAATAGTGTTGAAAAAAAACTATAAAACACATACAAAAAAAAGTAATCTGTCTCGTTTTTGTGTTTGGGCCGAGATTTGAGGCTTGGTTTTCTTGTGTTTTTTGTGTATTTTGTTGTTTCTAGTGTTAGTCCCTTCTTCACTAACACTAATAGAGTCTACATCTAAATTTTGAGCTAAATCCAAGTGGTTCTTGAATGTTGGAAGGTTGTTGATATTGTTGTTGAATATTGGTAGATGGAAAAATGTTTTGTTGATGTTGTTGTTGAAGATTGGTGGCTGGAAAATGTTTTGTTGATGTTGTTGTTGAATATTGGAGCTTGAATATGTGTTATTGATGCTTGGGAGGTCCAACGTGATACAAGAATAATCACGAATATGAACTTAAGAGAGTGCATTTGGACCCGAAACTTGGTGGATGCAAATGAAGTGCAAAGGAGAACCTAAATGGACACCAAAACCATCCATACATAGCACTCCAAGGCTCCTACTTGAAGCCATTCATTAAAGGGACTTTTTGGTCATTTCACCTTACTTTTGTAATAAGTCTATAAATAGACTAGTTTAGGTCGTTAGTTCTTTGGTTGATGATTATTGTAAGTCTTGAACTTTTAAAACACCAAGTCCTCTCTCCTTGAGGCACAAAACCAAAACTTGTAACTAGGATAGCATTCAAGGGTGGAATCTCTTGTGATTGCTTGTTTGTTAGAAACGTTGGTGCTTGAGTGGTAGACTCCACTCTTGTATCGTCGTAAGAACTTGGTGCTTGTTAACGTATTTTGTAGGGGTTTTAGAGTTTAATAAACTCTTTAGTTACTACTTTACATATTTCCCTTGTGTCAAGTTATCTATCTTCTTTATCATTAAGTTTGTGTTTGCTTCCTTGTGTCGTTTTGTGTCTTGCTTGTTACGGTATTTGTAGGTCACTTGTGGATTGTTTTGTTCTCATTTAGATACCATTTGGTATCATTTGGTATCATAGGCATCATTGATTTCGTTCTCACAAGATCAATCTTGGGTTTGTTCACTCAAAAATTAAAAAAAAGTGTTGAAAAAATCTGAAAAACTCAAAATAGTAATCTGTCCACGTTTTTATGTTTAGGCCAAAATTTGAAGCCTAGTTTTCTTGTTATTTTTGTGTTTTTTGTGTGTTCTAGTATTAGATCTTTGTTTCCTAGCACTAGAAGAGGTGTCTAAGGTCGAAAGTCTCACAAAAAGAGTTGTGTTCTTGAGTTTGGAGTTCTTGGCCGAGAAAGTTGTTGTTCTTGTTGTTGTCTTGGCTGATATTTGTTCTTTGAGTTTAGATCTAGGTATATTTCATGAGTATTGAGTGTTATTAGTGTTGGTTTGTTCTTCCCTAACACTAATAGAGTCAAGATATAAGTTGAACTCCTACTTGTGTTGTTGTTGTGTGGATTCAAAAGTTGGGCCGAATTGTTGTTGGTGTTGTTGTGGTGGATTCAAAATTTGAACGTTTAAAGGTGTGTTATTGGTATTATGGCTATGGATTTGTGTTGAAAGAGGTGTTGTTTTTGTTGGGAGGTTCAACTTGAACCTTGGTCTTCAGATCTTGTTGAAGGTTCTTGGTGTTCTTGGCCAATCTTCATGTCTTGAGACAAGAAGAACCTTCAATAAGTAGTGTTTGATCTTAATACCAAGTGGAAGAGTGTAGTCTTCTTGTTTATCTTGAAATAAGTTCCAAGACTATACCAAAGTAGTAAAGGACAAAGAGGGCTTTCAAAAATACTAGTTACCAAAAAGGAGTAAGGGGACTTTTCAAGACTAACCAATAGAGGAAAGAGCCAACCACCCTTTAAAAAGGTGTTTTTCCCAAAAGGTGCAAAGAAAGTAAACCTATTTTGAATGTGGAAAAGTCTCTAAAACTTGTGTATTTCCCCTCCAAAACCGAATTCACTCTTCCACAAGTTGGAAAAGCACTAAATTTTTCAAATTCCTCAACCATTCCAAGGCTTCCACATCACTATCCGCAACCAATCAAAGGCCGCCACATCACCCCTTTGTACAACTAACTTCTTTGTGTTTTGTAGGTAACGTTTGTCTACAATGGATAACAATGCTCTTAGTGCTATTTTGGCAGAGATTGAAACTCTTTCCCATGAAGTGGCTAGAATGAATGTTGATCTTGATAGATTAGGCTCGAATATGACATCGTTTAGTGAGAAGTTGGATCATTTGGAGAGTCGAAGAAACTCTCGTGCTTCTACTCCCAAAACTTTACGTCCAACGATCAATCCTCCAAGACCACCACAAAATGCCATAAGCCAAGTTTCCAATTATCCTTAAAACCGAGACGTAAGTAGGCCACCTCCCCCGCAAATTGATCAAGTCTAACAAGAAGGACTTGGAAGCCAAATTCCTCTGCTAAAACCAAATTCTCCTATCCAAGTTCCAAAACCAAACTCTCCTATCCAATCTCCAAAACCGAACTCTCCCGTCCAAGCTCCACAATCGAAGCTCCACTTTACCAAATTAATCCTCTCAATCAAAGCTCCACTTTTTCCAAAGCCAAGATATTCACGTAGAGGTATATGGTAAAGAGGAACATGAAGGATATGTAGTCTATGATGAGCCTTATATGATGGAAGAGAGTTTAAAGGAAGACATACGAATCAAAGGGGATACCGAGGGCATGGAGGAAGAGTTAGTCAATGGGACCAACAAGGAACCTGCCACCAAATGGAGATATGGGAATTAAAATGGATGAGATTAAAGGAAAATCTCAAGATGGAGAGAAAGCTGAGGTTCAAAATAAAGAAGTTGGCCGAGACTTGTGTTGATGAGATTCCATGTTCCTCATGTTCTTTGCGGACTGTTTTGGTGCCATGTCATGTTTTGTGGGGTATTTTAGTGGTTCCTTTTAAAGTGGCCAATTGAGCTAGGTGAAGCCATGAATTTGTGGGCAAATTTCTCTCAAGATGGAGAGGATAATATAAGAATAATCACGGATATGAACTTAAGAGAGTGCGTGTTGGACCCGAAACTTGGTGGATGCAAATAAAGTGCAAAGGAGCACCTAAATGGACACCAAAACCATCCATACATAGCACTCCAAGGGCACCTACTTGAAGTCATTCATTAAAGGGCCTTTTTGGTCATTTCACCTTACTTTTGTAATAAGTCTATAAATAGACTAGTTTAGGTCTTTAGTTCTTTGGTTGATGACTATTGTAAGTCTTGAACTTTTGAAATACCAAGTCCTCTCTCCTTGAGGCACAAAACCAAAACTTGTAACTAGGATAACATTCAAAGGTGGAATCTCTTGTGATTGCTTATTTGTTAGAAACGTTGGTGCTTGAGTGGTAGACCCACTCTTGTATCGTCGTAAGAACTTGGTTCTTGTTAACGTGTTTTGTAGGGGAGATTTTAATAAACTATTTAGTTACTACTTTACATGTTTCCCTTGTGTCAAGTTATCTATCTTCTTTATCATTAAGTTTGTGTTTGCTTCCTCATGTCGTTTTGTATTTTGCTTGTTACGTGTATTTGTGGGTCACTTGTGGATTGTTTTATGCTCATTCAGATACCATTTGGTATCACAACGTTAACCTTAGAACTCCAAGATTCAAAGTTATCTTCTTGGTGTTCTTCAACATCTTCATATCTTGTTGTAGAGAAAGTGGTTTGTTTGATCTAAAATCAAAGAAGAAAGAAGGTATGGTCTTGTTAGTCTTGAAACACATTCCAAGACTATTATAAAAGAAGAAAGGGGGCCAAAAGACTTTCAAAAGGTCTTATTACCAAAAGAGAGAAAGGGGTCTTCCCAAGACCTACAAAAAAAGAAAGGGGGACAAAGGCTTCAAAAGGTGTTTTGCCAAAAGGGTGAAAGAAAAGTCAAGCCTTTTTTTTAACATTGAAACCCTCTAAGTCTTGTTGTTTCCCTTCCAAAACTGAAAATACACTCTTCCAATTGAACATTGATCAATACAAATTGAAAACAAGAAAAAAATTTCTCAAAATTTTTGAAAATTTTCAACAACCAATAAGAGGCTACCACGTCATCACCGAAAGTGCTTACGCTAAAAAATCTTAGATTCTTAGTTTCATTTTGTTGTTTCATTAGTTTCACGTCTTGATTCTAGAATTAATTAACAACTAGTAATCACTACTTAGTTGTAGATTAATTGTTGAATCCATTTCTTTCATGTCTTCGTTATTTGTGTGGTTTTCTCATTTTTAACTCGTAGTAACTTCTTTGTTTCAAGTTCGTAAGTAAATTTTGTTTTTGTGTCTTGAGTCGATCAAACAAGAATCCATTTCGACCGTTAAGTAGAATTGACATCCTATTGACTACCGGAGTATAAGCAACTTTCAATATTTGCTGCTCTAATTGTGAGAATCACAAAGGTGGGTGTATACGAGTATTGGTGAGGAGCTTTTACTACTAATCTTGTTTATTCATTATGTAGTTACAAAGGTGATATAAGGGAAACATGTATTTGATAGAAGGCGATTATTGTGACTACAACATAGGAGACTATAATTGTAGTGAGGGGTTTTATGGCTACGAAGTTGAGGGAGGATGATACAGAACAAATAACCATTTTATCTTTTGATGACATCTTTAGAGGCCAACACATAGAGGCTCAAGACTTGGTCACCTCAAGGATACGAGAACATGCATGGAGGACCTATTTTGAGCAAACCCATGTGTGGAAGATTGCGTGGGGGCTTACATTTGATGCCAATTTGAGACTACAAGTTTTGAAGTGTGACCCCATGGTTGTGGAGCATTAAAGAAGAACCCTTCATTAAGGGTATTTTGGGGTTTGCAAATGTTAAAGAAACAACCCATGACCTCCCCTTTCCTTAAGGGTATTTTGGTCCATTATACTATGTAATAAGTTAGGCTATATATAGTCTCTTATTGGGTCTTTTTCT
>NW_025872617.1:0-6461 GCF_002878395.1 Capsicum annuum
GAATATGTGGGAAACCTAAAAGAAAAAAGTTTGCTCGTGCAAATCAAGATATATATATATATATATATATATATATATATATCAGAATATCTTTTGCATTGTTAATGTTAATGGATACTCCATAAACGTAGCATAAATCCTACGTGTCAATGGTGGAGCTACAGAGAAGCAAGGTTTCAATTGGACTCCTTTTGCCAAAATTTAAACTCATGAGTGGATTAAGGTAAAATCAAATTATTTTGATTATAAACTACTTCCTAGATAATGCTATAATTATTGTCTAATTGTAAAACAACACGTTTTCTTGTTGAAGGTAACAAATTTAATATATTAACTTAGAAAATGACTTCACCACCCACAAACAAACCAGATCCACTCAATAGAACGTCGAGGGACTACCCGCGAAGTTTCTCCCAAAATCACGCCCGGAGAGAGGCCCACTTCCCAAACTGTGGACTACCACCCACCAAAAATTGCTAAATATCCGTAATTCTCGTCGTTTCGCCCGTTTGACTTGGAAAATGACTCTATCACCCCATCAAATCAGTCGGATCCACTCAATAAACCGACAGATAACTGCCCGAGAAGTCTCACCCAAAATCACGATCGAAGCTCGAGCCCACCCTCGAGCTATAGGCTAACACCCACCAAAAGTTGAAAAAAAATCTACAATTCCTGTCGTTTTGCACGTTTGACTAGAAAAATGGCTTCACCGCCCCTGTCAAACCAACTAGATCCACTCAATAAGCTGCCGAGGGATTGCCCGAGATCTTTCCCCAAAATATGCCCAGAACCGGAGCCCACCCCTCGAACCGTGGGCTAACACCCACCGATTTGACCTGAAAATGGCCCGTTCACATTGTTTTCCCTGTTTGACCACTTAAATGGCCTCGCCGACACCAACGGCCCATACTAGGCCGTTCCCTAGCCTGCCTGACACGCCCCGATCGATTTTCGGCCTACAGCACGCCCGGACCCCAGGCCCACCCTCAGAATCGTGGGCTATTGCACATCGATTAGGCACAAAAATGCCCCGTTCACGCTGTTTTTCCCGTCTAACCACCCAAATGCCCCCGCCGACTCAAATGTCCTATACTAGGCCGCTCCCCAGCCTCACTGGCACGCCCCGATCGATTTTTAGCCCACAGTATGTCGAACCCCGGGCCACCTCCAGAACCATGGGCTAGCACATTGATTTGGCCCAAAAATGTCGTTCGCGCAGTTTCACTCGTTTGACTACCTAAATGGCCCCACCGACCCCAACAGCCCACACTAGGCCGCTTCCCCATCTCCCCGAAATGCCTTGATGGATTTTCGACCCATAGCACGTCCGAAACCCAGGCCCACCCTCGGAACTGTGGGCTATAACACCGCTTTGGTCTGAAAATGCCCTGTTCACGCCGTTTCGCCCGTTTGACCACCCAAATGGCTCCGCTGACCCCAATGACTCACATTAGGCCGCTCCCCAGCTTCCATGGCACACTCCGATCGATTTTTAGCCCACATCACGCTCGGACCCCAGTCTACCCCTGAAACTGTGGGCTATAACACACAGATTAGGCCTAAAAACATTTCATTCCCCCCGTTTCGCCTGTTTGACCACCCAAATGGCCTCGAAGACCCCAATGGCCCACACTTTAGGCACACAGCATGCCTGAACCCCGGGCACACCCCCGGAACCATGGGCTATAACATATCGATTTGGGCCAAAAATTTCCAATTTACGTCGTTTTGCCTGTTTGACCATGCAAATACACCCGCCCACCCTAACGACCCACACAAGGCCGCTCTCCACCCTCCTTGGCATGTCTCAGTTGATTTTTATCCCAAAGCACTCCTGGACCCCGGGCACACCCCAGAATCGTGGGGTATAACATATCGATTTAGCTCGAAAATGCCCCATTCGCGTCGTTTTGCCTGTTTGACCACCCAAATAGCCCCGCTGACCGCAAAGGCCCACACTAAGTCATTATCTAGCCTCTTTGGCATACCCTAATTAATTTTTGGCCCATAGCATACTCGTAACCTGAGCCCACCCTCGAAACTGTTGGCTATAGCACATAGATTTGGCCCAAAAATTGCCTATTCGTGCCGTTTCACCTATTTGACGACCCAAAAAGCCCCGCCAACCCCAAAGTACCATACTAGGTTGCTCCCCAGCTTTCATGTCACTCCCTGGTCAAGTTTTGGCCAACAACACACCCAAAACTCGATCCCACCCCCGGAATCGTGGCTATAGCATACTGATTTGGCTTGAAAATGTCCCGTTCTTATCGTTTCACCCGTTTAACCACCCAAATGACCCCACCGACCAAAATGATCCACACTAGGATGCTCCCCAACCTCTCTAGCATGTATCAGTCGATATTCATCCCACAACATGCTAGGACTCTAGGCCCAACCCCGTAATCATGGGCTATAACACACTGATTTATCCTAAAAATGCCCCGTTCATGTTGTTTTTCCTTTTTGACCACCCAAATATCCTCGCCGACTCCAACGACCCATACTAGGCTGCTCCCCATCCTCTCTGTCACTCCTCGGTTGATTTTTAGTCCACAACACGCCCATACCTTGGGCCAACCACCAGAACCGTAGGCTATAACACACCGATTTGGCAAAAAAATGCCCCGTTTGTGTCGTTTCACCCGTTTGACTAACCAAATGGTCCCGCCAAACCCAACGACCTAAACTAGGTTTCTCCCCAGCCTCTCTGGCAGGTCTCAATTAATTTTTAGCCCATAGCACGTCCGAACCCTGGGCCCACCCACGAAACCATGAGCTATGGCAGATCGATATATCTCGAAAATGATCTGTTCATGCCGTTTCGCCCATTTTACCCATCGAATGGCCCACACTTGGCCGCTGCATAGCCTCTCTAGCTAGCCTAGTCAATTTTTGGCTCGCACGCCCGAACCCCGAGCCTACCCCAGAACCGTGAGCTATAGCGCACCGATTTGGCCCGAAAATGACTCTTTCATGCAGTTTCACCTATCTGACAACCCAAATGGTCCTTCCCACCCAAACGGACCACACTAGGCTTCTCCCCAGCCTCCCTGGCATGTCCAGGTTATTTTTTAGCCCACAACACTCTCAAACTCTGGGTCCACCCCCAAAACCGTGTGCTATAGCACATGATTTGACTCGAAAACCCTTGTTTGTGCCGTTTTGCCTATTTGACCACCAAAATAGGCTTCACCCACCCAAACATACCATACTAGGCCACTTTTCTGCATCCTTGGCACGCCTTGATCGAATTTTGGCCCATAGCACCCCTGGACCCCAGGTACACCCTCGAAACCGTGGGCTATAGCACACCGATTTGGCTCAAAAATGCCCCTTTCGTACCATTTCGCCTGTTTGACCACCCAAATGGTCGCGCTGACTCCAACCGACCACACTACGCCATTACCCCACCTCTCTGACATGCCCCGATCGATTTTTAGCCCTCAGCACGCTTGGAACCCAGGTACACCCTCGAAACCGTGGGCTATAGCACACCAATTTAGCCTAAAAATGCCCCATTCGCGCTGTTTTGCCCGTTTGACCACCCCAATGGCCCCGACTACCAAAACAGACCACACAAGGCCACTCTCTAGCCTCTCTTGCATGCTCAGTCGATCATTGGCTGTAATACCCCAGGAAATTTTTTGTTGAAATTTTGTGCGTAAACATGTTGGGTTCTATCTTCTAGAATGAATTATAAATTTTTCGTGCAGAATGTCTTAGATTATGACTCACCATTGCATAGAGTATCGAATAATATTTCCAACGATATGTGGATCATCCAAAACGGATACCCGAGCGATGAGTTATGAACATTCCGATTGAACCGTGAATATAGTGAACAGTAAAACGTGCAGGAAAAAGAGTACTGAGGCCTGGCGTATTTTTTCTCCAACTTTAAACAATCATAAATCCTTGTACATAATGATCTGGGTGATTTACTATATATCAACGGAAATCTCTGTGAGTCCTCTTTCCAATGAAATTGGTTTTATCCAATTTGTCTATCGGAGCAAAAAGTTATGGTAGATCTACTTCAGCCTATCAAAAGTAAATTTTTGGATCAACTTCAAACGATCATAACTCCTCGTACACAATGATCTGGGTGAGATACTATATATCAACGGAAAGATATGAGAGTCCTCTTTCTAATGAAATTAGTTTCATATAATTTGGATATTGGAGTAAAACGTTATGGTTGATCTACTTCAGACTATCAAAACAGTCCACCAAAGGACAGATTAGAGAATTTTTTTATTTTTAGGGGCGTTTTGGTCATTCTCCCTCGGCCAAAATCCGTCCAAACCCTATATTAAAGCCTATTAGAAGCATTATATGTTATGTTTCATCAAATTCCCTCAAAAAGAAAACCCTAAGGTCCTACATCCAACTTCAAGAACCTTCAAAGTTCACCATTAGTTCTGCAAATTTATTCAAGATTCCAAGTTTCTAGTTCAAGAACTTCAAGAAAAAGTTTACCATTAACTCTGCAAATTTATTCAAGATTTCAAGTTCCTAGTTCAAGAACTCCAAGAACCATCATTCAAAGGCACGATTAACATCTCAAAAAAGAGTATCAATCTAAAGTTCATCATTCAAGGTATGTGGGGGGTTTCAACAAGAAATCACTTTCGTTCTTGTGCCCAAAAGTAATTTTCTTTACAAAGGCATGATTTTTATTTGATTTTTATGAATTTGAAGCATGAACCCATATCTTATGATGATTATTATGAAATCTTGATGTTTATGATTTTAAAATATGAATTTACATGTGTGGTGATATAAAGCATGAATCTTGAATGATATTTATCATGATTTTGATATTTGGGTCGTGAATCCCCATTGGAAATTATGTTTTTTTTAGAAAGTGTATGTTATAAGCACGTTGATGTTGAATATTTGAGATATTTTGAATGATTTGACCTTTTGGTCTTAATGGAGTTGTTTTGAACTCAAGTGTGAAAGAAATCCACAACGTGGTTGATTTTGATAGATGGGAAGCATGATGACTCCCGATGTATATTTATATATTACTGAAATTTTTTTGTTGTGGATTATCTTTGAAATGATCTGAGCTAGGTCCGGCAGAAATATTTAGCACCAAGTGGGAGGTATAAAATGTCCTTACTTCCCTAGAACTACGTGCCCCTGTAGGAGTGAGCCTGAGGCTGATTTATATAGTGATCACTAGTTTGTGTGGATTTAATATCGATAGTCCTACTTTGATGGAAAGGATAGGACGGCTCTCCCCAACGTGGGTTGTACGTTGGACTCCATGTAGCTCACATGGTTTATGTCAGTTATAGGATCTCCCAGTGTGTGTGTGTGTTTCCTTGTGTCTATCGTGAGGGGTGAAGTGATTTGAAAGTGGAATTGTGAAAGTTATTCTTTCGAAATATTTAAATGATATTTACATTATGAGAATTAATATTCTTGATGAACTGAAAGTGATTGACAAATTATATGATGACTCACATGTGTTATTATACTTATTTCATCCTCTCATGATTATGATAATTTTCTTTGGGCTATGTGAGTCTTTCATACATCCTGCATATTTCTTATAATATTTATGATGATGATGTTTATAAAACTGCATACACCCCCATATACTCGGTTCCTCTCCATGGTACTGACCCACATTTTCGGATATGGGCTGCATTTTCTCAAAATGTAGGTTCAGGTGCTCAGTTCCAAGTTCGACAGTGATTCTTCGGGCACGCTGTTCTACATCCTCTGTCGTGGTGAGTCCTTATGTTCCGAGGACATGATGTCTGATATTGGTTTTACGGAATTATTTACATTTGATAACTGGGTATGAGTCAGTTGGGGCATGTCTCAATGGCTCGCTGTTTTTATTGATTTTTTTAGAGGCTTGTCAGACTAGTATAGATATTGGAAGTTGACTAATAAGTCGTATTTTGTTATCTTTCTGAAATTCTTTTATTCTCGGATGATGATTATTCTGTTGATATTTGAGGGTTATTTATGGAAACCCCATTGATTCACGTTGAACTAAATGAAAATGGCTCAAAGGGTTAGCTTGGGGCTACTCGTAGCCTCAAGTACCATGTGACGCTCCGGAACCCGTTTTCAGGGCGTTACAAACTTGGTATCAAAGCCTAAGGTTTTAAGGTGTCCTAAGTAGTCTGACAAGCCGCATTAAGTAGAGTCTTGATTATCGGTGTGTAGCGCGCCACATCTATGAACAAGAGGCTACAAGAAGTTTTAGGAAAAAGTGTGATTCTTTCTTTCAGAAGTCTATCGTGCTTAAAGTGTCTCTCTCTGCTATTAATTCATGCTCTCCTCTTTCAGAAATATGCCTCTATTGATTGTCGGACCCGAGTGGTCAAGTTTCAGTTTTTGGGTGCATCCGTGTTTGAGTGGTCTGGGAATTCTGTGTCACCCAAGAGTCATTTTATCTCTTACCTCAAAGCTAGAAAGCTTATTTCCAA
>NW_025872618.1:0-53065 GCF_002878395.1 Capsicum annuum
ATGTAGAAATCATACCATTTAACTCTCAATTCATGAGAAATATCAACATAATGCATTCAATAAATATGGGTGAAAACCCCAATTCAAACTCATGTAAAACCCCCAAAATTTCAGCAAAATCATGATGTAAATAAATATTTTGGGCACAAGGGTGAAAGGGTTACCCTTGTTCAAAACCCCACATACCTTGAGTTAGAAGCTTTGGATGAACTCTTACTTTTGGAACTCTATTCTTGCTCTAAAATGAGGGTTCTTGAGGTCCTTGACTTGAAAACCTGGAATCTTGACTCAATTTAGAAAATCCATGGTGGATTCTTGAGATTCTTGGAAGAGGTTTTGAGTATTTAGGGTTATTGTTGAGAGAAAACTTGATAAAACCCTTATAGGATGCTTGCAAATGGCTTTGATTTAGTGTTTCTACGATTTTATAGGCTTGAAAAAAGTCCAAAACGCCCTTTTAAAAATCTGTGCAAAACTGGAAAAATTGATCTGGAGCCTGATTTTGCTGGCCTCCACAACGCGCCACTAATTGCGTTGGCTCTCTGGAAAATGACAATTGGAAAATTGATAGCCTCCGCGACACGGAGACCTGCATTTTCCCACTGGTTGGGACTTGGGACTCCTCCGCGATGCGCCACTATCACAGAGTCCCACTGGAAATTGAAAATTGCTAAATTCACCCTCTCCGCGACACGCTAGGCTCTCAAATGACGCAGTTTTTACGACAAAGGCTTAAATTAGCCATAACTTTTTACCCGAGCGTCCGATTTGGGAAAATCTTATATCGATGGAAAGCTTATTAGATTTCCCACGTGATAAAAGTCAAAATTAGGGAAATTCTACATGGTTAGCATGATACTTACTTAGAAAGATACTTCTCAATCTTTTAGGGCCGGAATCACCTCTCACTGGGCACGCCCTAAGGCTCAAACTACGAGAGAACTTTGCGGGACCTTAAAGGTGCTTGGATTCAAGTTTTTTGATATTTGAGAAAAGGTAGAGTCGTCGACAGTACCTTCTTGAGGAGCAAGTATAATGGAGTTCTGCTTGCGGCGGTGGCGCGGGATGCGGAGAATCACATCTTTCCTGTCACTTTTTATGTAGTGGACAAGGAATGTGATGCCTCTTATGAATTTTTTTTAAACAACTGTGAAGCTGCATCAAAGATACCGAAGAGTTGTGTTTTGTATCGGATAGACATCCAAGTATTCCAAAGATGAGTTCACGTTTCTTCACTCCAGCTTACTTTGGTTGCATCAGGCATTTTGGAGAGAATATTTAGACCAACTATCACAACGAAAGGGTCGTAACCCTTTTTTATAGAGCAGCTAAAACATATAGTAGAGAGGAGTTCTTAGACTATTTCAATCAAATAACGAATGTGAATCCTAAGGTAGGAGAATTTCTCATACATATCGGTTTCGGGAGATGGACCTGGGCATTTTGTCTGGCAAATAGGTACATTCTTATCTATTTTAATGTCTTGTTTGAGTTACAAGTTTAGTATGATGTCGTACTAAGTGATTCTTTTGTATAGGTACAATATTATGACATCAAACATAGCCGAATCGACGAATTCATTGTTTGGCGATGAAAGAGAATTTCCCATCAAGGCTATGTTTGAAAAAATAAGCCAGAAGTATGACAAATTTTTTAACGAAAGGCGTGTGCAGTTCAAGTGCCCCCAAAAAACCCTGATTTTTTCTTGAAATCAAAAAAATAATATCAATGAATGTCAGTTTGGGGAATAGGTTATTATCTCATAAAATAGCATATTACGAATTCAGTACCACCGGTCATGGTGATGTTGCCACGGTCGATCTTCAAACAAGATCTTGTACGTACAAAGTTTTTGACTTGGACAAAATACCCTGTCTACATGCTATGGCAGTGCTTCAAGCTCAATACGGTCATAAATATGAAGCTAAAGTTTACGAGCACTCTTCTCTATATTATTCGGTGGAAAAATATGAAATGACATACAATGGGCATATTACTCCGGTGCCTCCCGAAGAACCTTGGGTTATTCTTACAGAGGTTATGGGGAGTTTAATACCTCCCCCATATATTGACCCAAGCACTATCAAACCGGGAAGAAAGTCATATAAGAGGAGGCATGGATTTGAAGAATCATTTTCATCAAGAAGAAACAAGTGCTCCGTATGTAAGCGCGCTGGGCATGAAAGAACAACATACCCGGATCGTAATCCACCATGATCATTGTAATTGCAGAAACTTGTATAGTTGTTTGTTGTGGACTTTTATATATTTAACTCATTGTTGTGAATGTAATGTTTTCATTTATTATATATAAAATGTATTTTTAATAACCTGTGCATTAATAAAAAGAGGCAAAACATAAACTGTTAAACAATACAACAGACCACAAGTATTTTCAATATATTATCCATCTGTGGAAACAGATGGACATTAGCTGGAAAAACATAACATAGTTCCATAAAAATGGAATATTTTTCTCCAACAAATGATAAATCTATCGCAATAGATAGATAATCTGTTGATAGAAACCCAATCGATGACCAATCTGTTCCAACACATGGTCCATTTGTAGAAAGAACTCAAAAACCAACATTGCTATTGCTAATGAATTCAAAATTTCTCCTTACCCCCAACCGACGACAAGTTAACATTTAAAATATTTAGTAGAAGAAATAGACAAAATGAAAATTGAATAAGAATTAAAAAGCCAAAGTCGACTAAAAATAAATTTTTCATTAAACAAAAAATAAAATACATTAGGTATAGATCCCATATAGAAAATTAAAATACATACGCTAAAATAAAAAACACATTCTAATTATTATTATTATTATTATTATTATTATTATTATTATTATCATCATCATCATTAATGACAGCCGGCCAATCAACTCGCAGCAGTAGGGTCCTCATCAGCCTCTGCATCTTTCTGAACATCATCGCTCTCACGGTGACCAACTCCCTCTGCAAGTCATTAACCTGCCTCTGAAGTTCCCACACTGTGTCACGCAGAATAGCAATGTCCCAAACAGGATTTTCCATATCTAGAACACACATGAATTGACAAATGTAAAGAAAAAAGTCCAAATGTAATACAATGTATACTACAAACTGGTAGATTTACACCAGAAAAAAATTACCTCAATGATAAAGGAATATGCTCTTTGAAGAGAAGTTGTTGAAGATGTCACACGAAAAGAAAAAATGCAAGAAATAAATAAAGTTTAGTAGCATGAAGATTAAGGAGGGACCTATTTATAGAGGATTGAATCTGGATGTGTAAGGACAAAAGACATGTTTGTTAGGCTCCATTGTATTAATTACATTCAAACTGGTGGTATTTTGTTTTCTGTGAAAAGTCGTAACTTTTTTGTTTACATTAATACTTCTCATATTTTCAAAATAGTTTTGAGAAGATTTTATAACAACCGTTATTATTGAGCTGTTGCAACAGATCGTCCATCTGCCGCAACAAATTTACCATCTGTTACAACATATAGATTATCTGTTATGACAGATGGACCATATGTTGGGGATGTTTTAATTTCTTCTAACAGCTGATTCATCAGTTGCAACAGATGGAGAATTTAATTCATCAGCTGTTTTGAATGTGTTAGATAAAAAGTCACGACTCCACCTCTTTTTAATAGTCATCACATGCGTACAGATGAATAAACAATGTCTGGTCTGTCGCAATAGATTTATAATCTGTTAAAATATATGGATTATCTGTTGCGACAGATGGACAATATATTAGAGGAGATGTTTTGATTTCTTCTAACAGCTAATTTATCAGTTGCAACAGATGGAGATTTTGATTCATCAGCTATTTTGAATGTGTTAAGATAAAAAAGTCAGGACTCTTCACACCTCTTTTTTAATAGTCATCATATGTGTGCAGATGAATAAACAACACTGTAGTGTCTTTGATGGGGTAGGAAGAATAAGGTGTGTGCAATGGATCCACTTTCATGCGTGGGAGTTTTGTATTATTGATAAGTCTACCGTGACAGACACACATAAAGTGCAATGATTTTATGAATGCCATTTTTTACCGATTAGACACTGATCCTTCAAATAAGATTCTGCATTGTATAGTTTAGTTTGATAGGTGCAAACTGATAAGGCCGAAGGGTTCCAAGATGGTGGTGTCGATATCTGTTATAATTTAATGACGGTTTATGCTCATATTTTTGTGTCAAGATTGGGGAAGGGTTCAAGTTTTTTTTGCGGCAGTGTAAATATCCAATAATGATTGGACCAGTTTTAATGGCGCAATAGACTTCTTGAAAGGACTTCGAAGCCTCGCACTGCAGCAAATAATGATGGAACCAATAGAAATTCCCCTATTCCAAATTTATATGGATGGATTGCTGGAGGGTACTATTATACAGTAGTAGTTGCTTGGGAGAATACCTGTGTGGGAAGGAGGAGGTAGAAAAGACCATATATCATCTTAGACCTTGTTTAAGAGGAAACATAGGGGAACGAGCAAGGAAGTTCTAGCGAATCTGGCCAATGAAATTGATATGAGAAATGGAAAAACTGGATGAGCTTCAAATGTGGAAGTGTATCTAAATATAAAAATCTGTCAGTCGTTGAAAAAAAAGAAGAATGGTCAACTGGACTAGAGCTGGACACTTTGCTAGAGAATACAACTAGTGAGCGTGGCCTCAATGAAGACTCTCACAAAGCAAAGGACCAGAAATCTAAGGAAGAAGTTTCGTGAGCACAGGAAATTGATACGATTGTCGATCAGTTGAAACCTGAACTAACTACTCTTAAATTAAAAATACGAGATCAAGCCAAGGTGGAAATTTATCAAGTTAAACTTTCATCCCATGCCTCTTGCTTATGGCTCTGTTCAGGTCGATGGCAGCAGAAACAAAAAGGTCTAAAGCTGGGTAAAAATCCCATGCCTTGTTGTTGCCACTACCTTTGACATGAATAGAGCAATAAAACAGGAGGTATGACATACAAGTTTAACTTGAGAAATTACCACCTTCGCTTGATCCCATATTTTTAATTTAGGAGTAGTTGGTTCAGGTTTCAACTGATCGACAGTCGTATCAATTTCCTGTGCTCGCAAAACTTCTTTCTTAGAGTTCTAGTCCTGCAGTTTGTGAGAGTCTTCATTGAGGCCACGCTCACTAGTTGCATTCTCTAGCAAAGTGTCTAGCTCTAGTCCTGTTGACCATTCTTATTTTACTTCAACGACTGATGGGTTTTCATTTTTGAATATGCTTTCACATTAGCAGCTCATCCAGTTTTTTCATTTTTCATGTCAATTTCATCAGCCGATTTCACTACACTTTCCTTCCTACCCTGTGTTTCCTCTTAAACAAGGTCTGAGATTATATATGGCCTTCTTAACCTCCCCTTTTCCGCACAGGTATTCTCCCAAGAACAGGTCTTCTCCAGTAACCCATCCATATAAATTTAGACCAGGGGAATTTCTATTAGTTCCATCGGTGTTTGCTGCAGTGCGAGGCTTCGAAGGCCTTCCAAGAAGTGCATTGAGCCATCAAAACGGTCCAATCACTATTGGATATTTACACTGCCACCAAAAACTTAAACCCTTCCCCAAACTTGACACAAAAACATTAGCATAAATGATTATTAAATTATAGCAGGGTATCGACACCATCTACTTGGTCCCTCATCCTTACCAGTACGAACCTAGCAATCTTAACTGTAAAATGCCATATCTTGTTTGAAGAATTAACGCCTAATAGGTAAAAAACAAATATCACAAAATCATTGTACTGGATGTGTGTTTTCACGATAGGTTGATCAGTAATACATACCTCCCACATATGAAGTGGTTCCATCTGCAAGCAGCTTATTCCTCCAAACCCATCTTTACTCTAGACTTTAATGCTGGTTGGGCAAAAACGGATCCAATTTCACTTCTTTTTATCTACAAATAAGATAAATATATTTGATGTCAAACAAGACAAGAAGAAAAATAACATTACAAAAGGGTAACACAATATTGAGAAAATCAACAGATTACCAATCTGATGTAACAGATTGTCTATCTACTCAATCGATGAGGCATCTATTTTAACAGATGAATGACATGTTACAATAGATGGGTAATCTATTGGAATAAATTAAACCAACCTTGCTATTGGTTTGATTTCTTCAAATAGTTGATCCGTCTGTATAAAAGGGTAACACAAAATTGAGTAAATCAATAGATGACCAATATGATGCAACAGATTACCCTTATATTCAATCGATGAGGTATTTTGCAACAATTATAAAAATAATGGCTCATTCATTCAAGACTTAAAAGTTACCTTTCCTTCAATTTTCTCAATAAATAGGAAACTAGTAATGAGTAAATCATCAATAGCAACGGATGTAAATATCTAATTTAAATAACATACAAAGAAAAAGACGGGATAGAACGAGCAATACTAAACCATACTTGCCATGTGAAAAAAGCAAAGGGATCAAAACATCCAGTTTAGTTGAGAAAAGATATTGATCAGTTCAAATCCGAAAGGATCCTCATCCGAAAGAAGATAAAAAAAAGAGGTAAAGAGGAAAGAAAGAGAATTAAGAATAAATAAGAAAGAGTGATAGATGATTTTAGTTGTCTTGAGTCTTACTTATGTTATAGGTGAATGAGAGAGTATTCTTCTAGATATGAGTTTTAAATATTCATTAATAATTTTTGACTTTTGAGGGGTACAAGAAGACGGTGACGTTGAAAAGACCAGATAAGACTACTCGCTCAGGAGATTTTTGAGTTATCCAAGTAATATTTTTTATTGCCTTTGCATTTTTTTTATCTCGAACAGGACATACCTAAATTGCTTTAAAAAAGGATCTTAAAACATCTAAGTGCAATAGATAACAATTTTTGTTTAAAAATTTTCAAAGCTCGATCATCCATCGCAACAGATGCATAATATGTTGCAACAGATGACTTAATCTGTTTGACTAATTCCAACAGACAATACATTTGTTGCAATAGGTTGAACATTTGCTTTTATACAATTTCAATAGATTTCACATGTTAGAATAATACCTTTAGGGGTCATTTGGTAGAGTGTATTGAAAAATATAATGCATGCATTAGTTAATGTGTATTGCTAGTACCTTGTTTGGTGCTACTTTTTGCCTATGTATAACTAATACAAGCATTAGTTATACACTCTATTGTGTATTGAAGTGTGTATTAGTAAATACACTCTATTTTGTATGTATTAGTAATGCAAAGACTTTAAAAAGATGCATTAACTTATTAAATGACCTTAATAGCCCTTAATTTCCCTCTCAAAATATTTCACCATTCCTTTTCCAACCATTTTAATTTGCACTAGTGAATCTTTTTAAAATATTTCACAATTTCTTTTCCTACTATTTGAATTTACAACAATGAATGGTTGATTTAAATAGAAATAACATATTTTTGCTTTGCTTCGAGAGTCTTTAAAAAGATTTTACAAAAATTGAGACTATTTCTTAATTTTACGTCTTGTATTTTATTTTTATTTCGACTATGTTAATCCATTGGCGTAACATTTTTGTCCAAAGATGAAGGTCTTGCAATTAATCCTAAACCTCTATATAATAGTTCAACAATATTAATTATGTTTGAAATAACAAAAGAACTTTTTTGCAAGAAAGTGTACAAAATCAAAGAAGGGTATTTTTGTAAACGAAAATTTCTTTTATAGAAATTATGTAAGATGTGCTATTTCTTATACATCAAACCAAATAATGTATAAGAAATAATACATGCATAACTAATACAAGAATAAATAATACAAGTATTACTAATGCAAGCATAACTAATACACTATATTCTGCATTGTTCTTATACACTCTACCAAACGACCCCTAATTGATTAATCTAGGACCAGGGGTGAATTCTCATAGGGTCAACTACAACTTCAATTGATTTTTTTGGCAATTGAATGATGATACGGTATTGCGTTCCTCCTGACCAGAGTCGTCGATCGATCACTCTGAGCTGAATCGATTCTTACTACCTCATATGTTAGACCAATACCTTAAATTAATTAATCTAGGACCAAGGGTGAGTTCTTATAGGGTCAACTACAACTTTATTTGAGTCTTTTGACAATTGAATGATGAGACAATATTGCATTCCTCCCGACCAGAGTCCTCGATCGATCACTCTAAGCTGAACTAATTCTTACTACCTTATATGTTAGACCAATACCTTAATTGATTAATCTTGGACAAGGGGTGAGTTCTCATAGGGTCAACTACAATAGATGGCAGCCCCTATTTGATAATTTACAATAGATGGGTAATCTGTTGCGACATGTGACAATCCATTTGATAATTTACAACAAATGGGTAATCTGTCGTAACAGATTACTTAATCTGTTTGATAATTTGCAATAGATGAGCATCTGATGCAACAGGTTGAACATTTATTTTTATACAATTTCAATTGAGTTCATATACCTAAATTGATTAATCTAGGACCAGGGGTGGGTAAGTTCATAGGGTCAACTATAACTTCAATTAAGTCTTTTGGCAATTACATGATGAGAGGGTTAAAAATTATGCATATCTTTTATAATTTTAAAAAATAATTAAGATCAATTCGAACCAAATTTACATTTTCAAAACTTGTCATTTTTTTTTCAAAATACAGATCAACCCATATCCATTTACGAGAAAAATGTTTCATCATTTTAAATCTCGAGTTCTAGCTCTTTCTCTTTCTCACTCAATTATACAGTACAGACAACAACTATAACTACTCAACAAATTGCTCTACCCTTCACAACAGATTAATTTTTTTCTCATTTCCGACCACATAGGTGTTATTTTTGACTTTATTCTTGCTTGTATCAGTTGTTTTCTCTATCTTTATAGGTAACAGAGTTCAAGAAGAGTTCTATATTCGTTATTTTTTCTAAAAAATAAGGGCTTTTAAGTTAATGATGAAATGAAAAACTTTTAGTTGTATTATCTTTGAGAATGGGTTTATAATTTTGAGTTTTGATAGTAAAATCATAGGAAGAACTCGAGAAAACCCTAGTTTCTATCGTAGTATTCCCTTGACTGTCATGGTATTATTGGATGGTGTTTGTGGTGTTTGTGGTGGTGGTGTTCATCGTCGTGGTGGCACTAGTGATGGCTGTTGGTGGAATTGGTTGGTGGTGTTTATGGTGGCATTGGTTTGTGGTGGCTGTCGGTATTCGTAGAGTTTATGGGATTGGTTGGTGGTGCTTGTGGTGGTGGTGGCTGTTGGTGTGTCGTTATTGGTGGTGTTTGTAATGTATTTTTAAAAATTTATGCATACATCAATTGTAATATAATTTTTATTTTTCTGTAGTTTGTAGGTAAAGCATGTCTCCCAAAAGAAAAGAAAGTGAAAGTGGATCAATGTCTGACCACCCTAAAAAAATTGCTACAGTACAGAGGGATTCGAAGGAGCTTCCTAAACAATCTCAGTTATAGAAATAAAGTGAAGATGAGGAGAGATATGAAAACAACATTGAGGGAGGGGGACAAGGGTCTGTAGATGGTGATGAAGAAAATGAAAGTGAGAAAGAGGAGGAATTAGAGAGTGAGAAAGAGAAAAAAAAAGAGGATGATCATCAACATGATGATAATGAATCACCAATGAGGCGTGCATTAATATCGACATTCCAGCATGATCCTGTCAAAACTTTTAGTATTGACATGTCTTAAGTTGGATGTCGATAAATGACAAAAATGTAGAAGAAGAACTAACTGGTGAAATTGTACTTAAATGTCAGATGGGGAGTAAATTTATTTGTTTTAGGAAAATTATGAAGGACAAAAACATAGATGGACTTTTTAAGAAGAGCTGCTTTGGAAACTTTCTTGAGCTGGCTGAGGACGCCCCTGCCCGTTTTCCAATGAGGATGGTATATGGTCTTCTCAAGCACAGGATCAAGTATGTGAGGGATGATGAAGATCCAAAGGAGGGGGGCAACAAAAATATGGATGAAATTCGAATCAACTACTACGGTATACCAATTTGTTTTGGCTTGTAAGACTTTTCCATAGTGACGAGCTTGACATGTCATCATCCAGAAGAACCACCTATCACCAAGGGAACACCCCGCAAAAGATATAAGGCAAGAAAACGCAAGGAAAAAATGGATAGGTTGTTTGACATTGCTCGACGTGGCTATAAAGCATCAGATTTGTTAACAGATCTCATGGATAAAACCATACCAAAGCAGTACAAAGAGAAATTATGCTTAGTTTGGTTTGTCCATTCGGTTATATTGGCAAGAGACGTCAACAAGGTCATAGAAGATGATTTATTGGTGGGTGCTGAGGATTTTGATAAATTCAATAATTATCCCTGGGGATATGAAAACTTCTACTTGACTGTCCAATATTTAATAACAAATCTATCCTCGGGGACGACCACATTATACGGGTTTTCTTGGGCTTTCATTCTAAAATTAATCACTATTTTAACTCATCCATTAAGCTATTTACAATTTTTAGGCTTAGGCATTTGAAACCATTCCTCCTCTCCGAAAGTAGATAATGGATTACTCGGATGAGGTTTCTTATCCAAGGATGTTTAGGTAGTTGGCTGTAAAGAGCAACACCAAAATTAAGGAGGCTGATCTCTTTAACCCTTCAGATGATGCAACACATCTTTTTTAAGTAAAATAATTTTACTCAATGAAAGATATTGAACAAATGTTATATCTAGTGCAACATATGTTATATCTGATGCACCAGATGGGACTACTGTTGTGACAGATTACCCGTTTTGTGCTAATTGGTGCAACAGATGGATAATCTATTATGACAGACGATTGATATCTTGCATCAAATTACCCATCTATTGCTTTGGTTTTCTGAACCCGACTCTTAATAGATTAACCATCTACTGCAAATTATGCAACAGATGTGTAATCTGATGTAACATATTGCTAGTACACATATAGATCATCTATTGCATAACATGTAACCCAACAGATTACCCATCTTGTGCAATTGGTGCAATAGATTGGTAATCTGTTGTGGCAGATAATTGATATTTTGCATCAACTTATCCATGTGTTGCTTTGGTACTCAGAACCTGACTAAAATAAATTTTAACTATCCACTGCAAACTATGCAACAGATGGGTAATCTGATGCAATATATTATTAATATGTTGCAAAAGTTGACTATTAAAATGTTAACCCAACTATGAAAATTATTATATTATATAATTTAAATGTATCTGTCTTTTTTTAGGTTGTGCATCCATGGATCGTGCCTACTGAAGAAGAGTCATTGATGACTTTTATATTACTCTAGGTCATGTTGATACTATAGCAGACCCAACTGTGTTGTAAATAAGGAAGGAATTAGCTGGAGCAACAACCATAAGAAGAGTAGTTAGGCAAGGTCAGCCTAATGTTGAGGCTCTTCATGACCAACGTACTAAGACAGATCCGGGTGCTTTTTCTGGTGGAGTTGTGGGTGTTAGTGGCAGGCATACTGATGCTGCTACCACTCGTAATGATGAGCATGTTGATGCTCAAGAAAAAATAAATATGTTTGAAAACACCCCTTTTCACCCTTACACAGGTCCCTCTTACTCCTCTTCACCCTTGTGTTCTCGTTGCGAATATGAAGAGTGCAAGGAAAGCCAGGATAAACTCTTTGAAAAAGTAGAGGTTATCTCTAAAGCTATCGAGGAATTCAAATTGAAGAGGGGTGTCATACAATCCAAGATATTGAGGGAGCGATACACTCCTACAGTGTTGGTTAGGAGGAAGAAAAGAGAAATAACCGACATACTCTCCTGTCAAAAATAAAAAAAATTATAAGTCCTCTCTCTCAAAAAGCTGTTGAAGTTTAGGGGCTATTCAATAAGGTGGACATATATGGGGAACTTGGTTCCAAAGAGAAGAGGGATCTGCGACAGGCTAAGAATTCCAAGCCAGGCACACCAGATTACCTCAGGCCTTCCTTTCCCCCCCAAAACTTCCAGACTATGACAGATATGCGTATGTGTTATGAGGACAAGGCAAGTGTACTTTTCCTAACCTAGACTTCTAATCTGATCTATCCCATGAATAAGAATCTACGTAATAGATGTGAAATCTATTGCAACGACTGGGTATTCTTGTGCAACAGGTAGTAGTTCTGTTGCAACTTACTATCCATCTATTGCATAAGTTGCCTTGGATTATTGATTCAGAGAACCCTATGCAACAGATGGACCATCTTTACAATTATTAACCTATTTAAAAATTATCTTCTTATATCACAACATGTTGACAAAATTCTCTGCCTCATGAGGAAAAGACAATTAATGTACCCGGAAGCTTATGACACTGTCGATAGGATAATGGACCTTGACTTTTGCAGGAAGATCAAGGATAAGTACGATAAACTCAATTCTGAGGTGTGTGGCGTGGGACTTGATTTTTTTAGTTTCTACGTTGTACTTAGAGGAAGAAAAAATGATAAAATATGTTAGAGGGGAGAGGCCAAATCCACACGGCAAGAGCTGAACTGAGGAAACGAGGATTCTTGCATTCATTAATGTAAACGACATAAATTATCAGTCTATCTAGATACTACTCGAGGAGAAAAAGATCAAAGTTTATGACTGCAATGAACCTGCCATCGACAATGTCGATTTTTTTTTCTCGTGCAGCCACTGATGGAGCTGTTGCCTATCTTGTTGAGGGAGAATAAACTAATGAATCACTTGCCAAAGGAATTGTTGATGAATAAATCATAGGATTTCGAAGGTCCAAACAAGGGCATGACCCGTCCAAAAAATGATACCAGTTACGCGAGCGGCTCGCATGCTGTTGCACATATCGAATGTTTGCTGACCGGCACAGAAATGGTTGAGCCAATAACCTTTCTGTGAGACAGCACTGTGGCAAACCTACAAGAGGTCTAGGCTTATGCGGTACTAACTGGACGCTTGGAGCCTATGAATTAACAATTTTTTTTTCAAGTAACACTTCATTTTACTTTAAATTACATATACATGTAGTGACAATAATTATTTTCTGGTGAATGAAAGTTTATATTCTTATAATGCAATATATTATCAATCTGTTGTAGAATATATTATATCTGTTCTGGTAGATAGTTTATCTATTGCAATAGGCTGGTCATCTATTGCATTATGCTGATCTATCTAATCTAAGTCTAATCTGTTGCAACAGCGGGAAGACCTATTTGATAATTTCTAATAGATGACCTCAATTTTACAACATATGCCTATATCTATGATATTTTGAAATAATTACTCTTGAATATCTATGTGTTCGACAACACCAAACCTGTAGCAAATACACCACCATAAAAATTTCAGCAATTATAGGCTTGAAAATCCATGTGCCCAACACCACCAAACTAGTACCAATAACGACAACAATGTAGTATCTTCTTGCTCGATTTTATTTCTCTTCAGAAGCCTTGACTTTCTTCAACAAACCCCAGATTACACGATTTGCTTGTAAAGGGTTTCATACTTTATACCAATCAAAGTAATCGTATCCTCCAATTTTTACAAAAATAAGAACACAATTACAAAATAATTACATGTCAATAATTAATCAACTAATTAAATAAAAAAATATTATCTTTGAAATCTTACAAGTAAAAAACCCACGACCAGGATTTTATTGAGTCCAAGAAGTCTTCAATAGAGCTTCATGACCGCACTTACAATATCAAAAATTGTTATCACAAAAAACAGTGGAAGATGCGCTCGACATTGTCAAGCTTAGTTGGAAAAAATAAAAAAAAGATGAAGAAAAGAAAGACCAAATGCAAATAATTTGAAAATTTTAGATAGATGAAAAAAAAGATGACGATGAAGAAGAAAATTTGGAAATTTAGGATTAAATTTTAGGAATAAGATGAATATATAAGACATTGGGGGAAAAATGACCGTTGGGGGCAAAATCAAATGCCAAGTAAGCAAAATGTGCCAACCTAACATATTTGTGCCTATTTTATTTTACGTGTTTAAATTAAACACTGTTTACTTAAACTGAACACTGTCGATGGGTTTCGCCTTTTTTATTTCAATTCACTTTTGCTTTTTTACATGTAGTGGCAATTTTTTTATGTCCAATGAAAGTTGAATTTTTATAATGCAACAGATTCTCTATCCGTTGTAACAGATATTCTACCTGTTCTGACATATAGTTATCTGTTGCAATAGATTGGTCATCTGTTACATTATGTCGGTGTTTCTATCTATGTCTACCTGTTGCAGCAGTGGGAAGAACTGTTTGATAAATTTCAACAGATTACCTACCTATTGCTACATATGTCAAATCTGTTCGATATTTTACAGTAGATGTTCCGTCTGTTACAACAGATACATTATCAGTTGCAATATTTGAATTTAGTATTCCATTTCAATTAATAATTTTAAATCTAAGGAAAAATAAAATTCATAGAAAAAATAAAATAAATCAAAGCCTTAAGAAATAAGCTGAAATAAAATCAACGAATAAATAAAATGTAAAAAAATTATTATAGGTACAGATCTCAACAATTTAAGTATTGATGCCAAGGATTACTAAGGAGGGATGAGATTATTACTTTGACAGATTCAACTTAATCTATAAAGATCTACTCAATATAAACAAGTTATTCTTCATTCGGTGCTATGGAATTTGACTTTGGTCATCGTGGATCTTTATTATCACTTACGTACGGTTTCTGCGCTTTTTGTTCTCCATATTTCCATAAAAAGAGTATAGTAGCATATTGTCAATGCTGTTCAGTAGTAGCTTCTACATCCACCTGGAAATCTAGAATTGGTCAATGCTAATCACAGAGATAAAACAAAATGAAAAAGGATAACTCATCTGTTCTAGCAAATCAAACTAGTCTTCCTCCTATTTTAAAATTTCCCAAATAGATTATTTTTCTATTGCAATAATGAATCAACTGTTGTGTTAAATTTTTACATGAGAAAGACTTGTATGATAATTTCCAACGGATGAACCATCTGTTGCAACATATGACTCATCTATTGCAGTAGATAGGTCATCTATTGGTATAAATAAAAGTGGTATGAAGAGCTGTTTTATTTGCTAAAATAGATAAGACATATGTTACAATAGGTACTTTATCTGGTGCAACAAGTTAGTCAACTGTTGCAACAGATGTACATATCTATTTGATAATTTTTAGCAGATGTGTCATCCGTTAAAATAGAAATGTGTCTGTTTATTAGTTGGAAGACATATATATCCACTTTGTTCAACTCGTGCTGCTCTCCTTTAGACATTGTACATTGCTCAGTGCAACACACGGATAGAGGAGTTGCAATTTTTCTCTTTTGGATGCTTGATAATGCATTGGAAATCACATTTCTTCTCCTCTTATCCTTAATCTCTAATGGCGTGGATGAAAATAAAATCCTCTTTGATGGAATGACACCCCTCTTATATGTCAATTCCTTTACAAAAGTAGTTAATGCATTAATATCATTAGTTAATGCATTTGAAATGATCTGAGCTATGTTCGGGAGAAATCTTTAGCACCGAGTAGGAGGTATAAAGTGACCTTACTTCCCTAGAACTATGTGCCCCCGTAGGAGTGAGCCTGAGGCTGATTTATATAGTGATCACTAGTTTGTGTGAATTTGATATCTATAGTCCTGCTCCGATGGCAAGCATAGGACGACTCTCCCCAACGTGGGTTGTATGTTGGACTCCATGTAGCTCACATGTTTTATGTCGGTTATAGGATCTCCCTGTGTGTGTGTGTTTCCTTGTGTCTATGGTGAACGGTGAAGTAATTTGAAAGTGGAATTGTGAAAGTTACTCTTTCAAAAGATTTAAATGATATTTACATTATGAGAATTTATATTCTTGATGAACTGAAAGTGATTGACAAATTATATGATGACTCACATGTGTTATTATACTTATTTCATCCTCTCATGATTATGATGATTTTCTTCGGGCTATGTGAGTCTTTCCTACATCCTGCATATTTCTTATAAATATTTATGATGATGATGTTTATACAACTGCATACACCTCCATATACTTGGTTCCTTTCCATGGTACTGACCTACATCTTCGGATGTGGGCTGCATTTTCTTGGAATGTAGGTTCAGGTACTCAGTTCCAGGTTCGACAATGATTCTTCAGGCATTCTGTTCTACATCCTCTGTTGTGGTGAGTCCTCATGTTCCGAGGACGTGATGTCTGATGTTGGTTTCACGGAATTGTTTACATTTGATAACTGAGTATGAGTCAGTTGGGGCATGTCTCAATGGCTCGCTGGTTTTATTGATTTTCTTAGAGGCTTGTCAGACTAGTATAGATATTGGGAGTTGACTAATGAGTCGTATTTTGTTATCTTTCTGAAATTCTTTTATTCTTGAATGATGATTACTCTATTGATATTTGAGGGTTATTCATGAAAAGCCCGTTGATTTGTGTTGAACTGAATGAAAATGGCTCAAAGGGTTAGCTTGGGGCTACTCGTAGCCTCAAGCACCGTATGATGCTCCGGGACCCATTTTTCGGGGCGTTACAGCCCACCCTCTAAAATTATTTTTCTTATAATGGTTGTTACTCCAAACAATTCCATTTGTATTCTATCAATGACCTTAGGGTCCGATAAAGTTTGCATAGACCATAAAGTAAGAAAAACGCCATCTTTAACTCTTGATTGGTTGGAACTAGCGACGGATGCACAATCTAGCATAAATCATTACATATAGTAGAATGATGATTAGATCATTCAAAAAAATTATTAATTAAAATAAAAACTTAATTATAATTATACTTACTGCATCCTTCGGGGGGTTGAACAGATCAAAAAATTTTGCATTTTTATCAGTTTTGACTGACAACCACCTCAAGATTCTTGGATAGAAAACTTCTTCCTGGTAGTTCACTTGTTGTCTCAAATGAGGAATGGCTTTAAACGCCTAAACCTATAAAATAATTTCAATAAATCAAAACCATTATTGAGAAAATAAATAAATTATATCATAATAAAAGAAAGAAATGAAACATTTACCATGAAATCCCATGGAAAGCCATATAAGTTGACTGTCTTTGGCACTAATAGATTCAACAAATATTGAAGTCATTTTGAAGCTTTCATAACCCCAAGGATAGCTGTTAAATGCCTCAAGATCCTCGGAGAGCTTTATTAAACCAATGTTTATGTTATTGTTAAAGTCTCTCGCCCAAAGTATATTATGTACAAACCAAACCAAGCACAATGACTGCTTATGCTTCTTGAAAGTTCTTTATCTTTCAACGCTTCTATCAAATTTTTATTTTTGAAGCTTGGAACAATAATAGACACCAGATCATCATAATCACATGACTTGCCTTTGCCTTTTTTGGGTGTGCAGGGTACTTTTTTGGGTTAGAATAGGTATAACTTGAGAATAAGAATAATATTTTAGTCTAATAACTATGGAAAACTCCTTCCAACCAAAACAAACAGGCATGCCACAGTAATTTATCCACACCTCATCTATCTTATCTTTGTTTTCATACATAAACCTACCCTGGAGAAGTTCATATACCATTTTCATTTAGAAACGAGCATTATTGTCCTCCAAAAAATCAAGATATTTCCCAAAGCAGCTATCCCTAAAATAAATATTCAATTTTTGTTCTCAAAGTATTTTTTTGAAGGCGTCGAAAGATTTTGTCATGATTGACTTAACCACAAAATCACCCACTAAATTTGTGGCACTATCACACTGCATTCTCATAGGATAATGATCAATGCTGAAGATTTTGACCAACTCTTCGGTGGAAGGGCTATTAGCATTTGGATCATCTTTTTTAAAATATTCCTCCTTCCCCTGTTCATCATATTCTGCTCTTGATTGAGATAAAGCTTGTAAAGCAAGCTCATAGAGTGGTGGATGTAGCCTAACTGCTTCACCTTTTCTTTACTTGGACTTGATTAGACTTCTGTTTTTTGGGAGCTATATAATCTAAAATTAACAGGAACATAAAAAAATATATTATAATTGATTAATGCATCATTAAAAAGGGATAACAGTAAATCTAACAAGCAAAACAGTAAAAATAATAGTTCTAACAGATCATTTATCTATTGCACCAGGTAGTATATCTGTTGCAGCATATAACAAACCTGTTGCAGCGGATAACCAATCTGTTGCAACAATACAAAATGTATCACTCATCTTTTAAGACAGATGAATGATCTGTGCAATAAATCACATATTGTTACAACATGAGTGATCTGTTGGAACAGTTAAATAACCTGTTGCAATGGATGAGTAATCTGTTGCAATAATACAAATATATAACTTATCTGTTAAGAAAAATAAATGGTCTGTGCATCAGATCACACATCTATTGTAACATCATCTGTTGCAACATATGAGTGATCTATTAGAACTGTTAAATAACCTATAGCAATGGCTGAGTAATCTGTTATGACAATACAAATATATCACTCAGCTATTGATAAAGATGAATGGTCTGTGCAACAGATCATACATCTGTTGCAATATATAAGTGATCTATCGAAACAGTTAACTAACCTACAATAATGGATGAGTAATCTGTTGTGATAATACAAAACATATCACTCATCCGTTGACAAAAATGAATGGTCTGTGCGACAGGTCACACATCTGTTGCCACACATGAGTGATCTATTAGAACAGTTATCAATGGTCAATATTATTTAGATTTCTTCCAATATTGGGTCGTCTATTGTGGCAGATGAATGATTAGTTGGAAAAATCATGTCTTGGACATGTCGTATTGGAAGAGTTGATAGGATTTTATCCAACAAAAGCTTCATCTGTTGCATCAGATCATTAATTCGATGGTTCTTCCATTGCATCAGATGGTTAATCATTTGCATCAGATTTTTTATTTGATGCTTAATCTGTTGCAACATATGGTTAATCGGTTGCATCAGATAGTTAAATTATTGCATCATATGCTAAATCTGTTACATCAGATGATTAATCTATTACATCAGAATTGTAATATGATGGTTCATCTGGTGCATCAGATGGTTGATGTGTTGCATCATCTGACAAATCTGTTGTATTAGATGGTTAATATGTTGCACCAAATAGATAATCTGTTGGAGAAAATAAAAAATAGTAGCACGATTTTGTTCAACAGAAAAATAGTAATATCACCATTTTTACCAAGAACAAGAACAGAACAAATCAACCCAAATTATTGTTTTATTTTTATAAGCACAAACAACAAAAATCAAACTTCAAAAAAATGCAACAAACAACAAAAAATCATAATGCACTTCAAAAAGAGAAGAGAAAAAATATCAGAAATTAGGGTTTTGTTCAGACCATATTTTAAATTGAAGCAACAAATATTGAAATTGTTAACCAATACTATAAGAGAAGTTGGCTCAAGTTTTTCATTTTCTTCAAAACTAAAAAGGCCATAAGTTTTTTCCTGTGAAAGAAGAAAAGGAATGATGATGAATTCGAAGCTGTTGTGGCCGGAGAACAAGGATGTCAGGTCGATTAAAGGTTGAAGAATTCAAAGCTGTTGTGGCTGGAGAGAAAGGCTATCACGTCGATTGAAGGTTGAAGTCGAAAAGAAACTCGAAGCCCAACTATTTATCATCGGAGGTTGAAATCACCGAGGATTAAAAGGAGAAATTTACAGAATTGTTGGTTGGGAGAGAGTTAAGAGAAGCTGTTGAGAGAGGGAAAAGAGACTGGGGTGGTTGATTTGGATTGAAGAGGGGTGTGGGTTGGGTTGATTTGTATTTTTGAAAATATTAGAAAGTTTTAAAAATATTAATCAAGTCCACAATTAACTTAATCAAGTTTTCTAATGATGTTTGACCCTTTAAGTTGGTCAATGTCACCAATCCTTCATCAAGACTTAAAAGACACCTTTCCTTCAATTTACTCTAAGCTTCTTAGCCCCTAAACCCACATGTACCCCTATCCCTTCCCTAACTCCTACTTCTAGGTCAATCGTGCCCTCCTTTATAAGTTAAACTAGTTTCTTGAGGCCGTGCTAAGCTCGGGTTCAAACTCAAAGTATAAAATAAAAATTTATATCATAGATTTTTTTATTGTATAATTAGTATATCTAGTGATCTGTTAATCAAGTCTTATTGATAAGTTTTCATAATAATTAGAGTTTTAATCACATAATTGAATAATTTTAAACAAAAAACATTATTTATGCGAAATAAAATATCATCAGAGAATTAAAATATATCAAAAAGCTACAAATACTTAAATATTTTATATAATGACATAATTTAAAATATTTAATAATTGCGCTTCGATGAAGATCATAAATAGAAAAAAAATATTGATATTTTTATAAAATTTGTGAGTATTTATTTTCTTAGTTATAGCTAAACATAAATTTATTTTGATATTTATTGAGTTTTAATTTTTCTCATAGTTTTAGTGGCAATAATTTTTCTAGTTATATTTTTTCATCTTATAGAGTCGTCTGAAAAAAAAAATCGACACTTTCAAATTTATATTATAATAATTATAATCTCAATTAAGAGCCTTTATATAAATTAACTTAATAAAAATATATGAGGATATTAAATGATGATTGAACTACATTAATAACTTGCTCCATTTGTTCTATTTATTTATTATGTTTGTTTTTTACACGCTCCTTACAATAGTAAACTGTTCGTTCCATTTTGATTATCGTTTTATACTCTTTCATGTCTACTACGAGAAACAATAAATACAAGGATATTATTTATTATCCTATAAAATAAAAAAGAATATGAGGTTATAGTTGAAATCAATGAAAACTTTAATTTTATAGGAAAAGTTAGTTTGAATATTGTTGATTCTAAAATGAACGGAGTGTTGATTAAATAGTAATCTAACATGTGGCAAGAAGAAACTAATTATAAAAATCCAAGTGGATCGGTCTTAACAAAAAGAATAAGGGAAAAAATGAAAATATATAATAAAAAACACTATTAATTATCATGTGTAGTAATTTAATTTCATAAAAAATTTAAAACATCGAAAAAAAACCCTTACGACGACAACCAAATTCTAAATATTCTCTATGCTTGCAAATTATATAGTTTTATTTTTAACAGACAATTTGATTTATTTTGGAGCTAAATTGTGTTATATTAATTTAATAAAATTAGAAATTAGATATTCAAAACTATATGAAAAATAAATATCATAAAATGCAATCATTATATCAACATAATAATATTTTTTTCTTAAAAATTTGATTAAGGTTCATATAATTTGATCCGCTAAAGTGAAATGTGACAAATATTTTAATATGAAGAAGAAAATAATTTAATAAAACCAAAAAAATTCAACCAATTGGAAATGTTCATGTGGGAAATCTTAAAAGGAGAATTATGATAAAACAATGACACATATAAAATTTTCAAACCATGAATTTTAATGTGAGGTCTACCAAAAAACTTTTATGCTCTCTTATATATAGTTATAAATTTTAAGTTAATCCAGATATTTATTGTTAATTTAGTAGAAGTAGTACTCTAATAAGTAGCTAACTTGTTAAAATGATTTAGCATTGTCAATGTATATTTGTAAGATAATGCTTCCTTTGTGTTGAAGCATTTGTCGTATTTAGTAAAAATATTTATGTGAAAATATTTGTCATTTTAAAAGTTGAAAGACTTTATTTTACCATCAATAATAATGTTTTAATTTTTTTTTTTTTGAAATGATGAATGAAAGAAGTAATATTTTCTTTAAAAACATGTAAATGAAAAATCAACAAGTATTTTGAGATGAAGTGAAAGATAGTAGGATTTATGGTTGCTATAAATATTCATTGTGGAACTAATAGAGACAAAAAAGAGTGAACTAAGACCTCTTAGCCATTTACCAAAAATTGGTCTGTTTAGATCTTTATTGTGTAAAAATAAAAATCTTTTATATATTTATTTTATTTTATTTTATTTGAATTTTGTTGACTTGACACATTCTCAAAAAATTTAATTAAGATTATATTTTTCTAAATTAACCATATTAATGATACATTGAAACTCTACATTTAACTATTAACTACTTAATACTAAGGATAGAATGAAAAAATATAAATTAAAATGCTTTTCTACGTTTAGTATTAATAATTTCATTTCATATTCATGGGCGTTTTCATTGCTTTTTATCAATTTAGTTATTGTGAGTGCTGGTGGACTTCCTTTAATTTCTCTATGATGCACATTATTATATCAAGTAGATGATGAAAATAAAAATATAGTTTCAGAATATGTAAGAGTCCTCTACATTTTATACTATCTTCGAGATATGTAATCAATGATGTTGCATCCAAAATATGTATCTTTTATTTGTATATTGACTCATCTGACATGTTTGATTATCCCACGACGTTTATATTGGCAAGCTCGTAGCATGGAATGGATCATAACATGCGACTAATACGAATTTTCACCCAGTAAACCCAGTAAGCGGGTATAGCGCTTTTTTTATTAAGAGGATTTCATTCTTAGTTAAAGCAGATTGGCAGGTGGGACATTTTTGGTTCGAGGTGATAAATAAATGAACCTTACACCTAACTTAATCTCAAAAGCTAGCTCATGATGCATGAGGGAGGATTGCCGAAGTCCATATAAGGAGACTAATTACTCTTTGCTTTACCGATGTGGGATACTTAACACTCTCCCGCACGCCCAACCTTTTACGATGTGGGATACTTAACACTCCCCCGCACGCCCAAGCCTCGTTAACTGGAGCAGCCTAACTCTGATACCATGATAAAGAAATGGACCTTGGACCTAACTCAAACTTTAAAGCTAGCTCACAAGAGGAGAATTACCCAAGTTCATATAAGAGGACCAATTACCCATCTCTTTTCCAATGTGGGATACTTAACACGAGGTCTTAAAGAGACATGTTATTTGTTTATTCTTAAATTTGTGACTTAGAATAACAATTAAATTTGTCTAAGTGTAGTTCAAGGACAAAAATAATTAGTGACCAAATAATGTATTATTGATGCTAAATTGCTTGATTGGTGTAATTGAAGTAATTAAATAAAGCTTCTAAACAATGAAATAATTGATGAAAGAAAATAAAGAATCTTATTAACCTATCTCCAGCGTGACCGTCTTATGCCTAGCAATGTCAACGGAAAAGTAAGATCGAGTTTTGTGAGCATGAAGCTTGAGTTACGATGGTTGAGAGTAATAATGTGTGAGTAATGAAAATGTGACCTTGAATTAAACGGGACAAACTAGTTACTCAATTAGGTGGAAGTCCTTTAAGTTTTAAAAATTAGGTGAAAGGGATAATTTTTTTTTTAGTTTTTTTTTAAACATTTTCACTCCAACAACTAAAACGGTTGTCTCAACAACTATAGAAGTTGTCTCAACGACTATCAAAGTTGTTCGACAACTTTGATAGTTGTTGAGACAACTATAGCAGTTGTTGAGACAACTATAGCAGTTGTTGAACAACTGTCCCAGATGTTTAAGCGATTTTATCTTTTTAAATTTAATAATATTGTGATCCCCACTTATCCCCTTTTTTAATTAAAGACTTGGGAGGGTCTTTCAAGTTTCAACTCATTTCTCTCATATTTTGTATTCTAACCCAAAATAACGTCTCTCAATCTCTCATGATTCACATCTCTCATCATGACTCATATATATACGTTGTGTCAATTACGTTAGTGTTTTGAACTACTGCATACACGGCAACATACACGACTACCTGTTCCATTGGTGTGTAATATTGATAGGAGTAGTTAGTTAATTAGTCAATAGCTGAGTCAACTGTAGAGACTGTTGAAGGTTGTTAGAGGTTGTTATACAATGATTAGTTAGTTACAATGAACTGTCAATGAGCTGGATACATGATTCACTTCTTAGCTCATTCTTAGCTCTTCTTAGCTCAAGTCTATAAATAGACTCATAACTGTAATCTTCAGGTAAGAATAATGAAAATTCAGTTTCTGACTATCTTCTTCTTCTCCTTGATTGCAAGCTATCAAGCTGCAATTCTTCCATTTCACATGGTATCAAAGCCACGAGCTCAACACTAAGTGTGTTTTCGATCATATTTCACCAAGTGCTCTGCATAACCTGAGATCTCTGTCTTAGTGAATTTTCGATCTCTGTTTTTCTTTAGCTTCTTCTTCTTCTCGATTTAGATCTACCTTCCAGTTACATTCTATCAATCATGGCACCTAAAATAGATCAAAGTGATCCATTTTTCGTTGGTTCTTCTGATAGTTCTAGTGCCGTACTTGTTCCAATCAAGTTAACTGGTTCAAAAAATTATAGTTTATGGAGACGATCGATGCATATTGCTCTCTTAGGGAAGAGAAAGTTTGGATTTGTCACTGGAACCTGCAGCAAGGAGTCGTATAGAGAGGAGCTACATGAGTAGTGGGAAACATATAATGCAATTGTGCTTTCCTGGATCATGAACACTGTGAGTGAAAGTCTGTTATCTGGAATTATTTATGCCATAAATGCTTGCAGTTTGGGAAGATTTGAAGAAAAGATATGACAAGGTGAATCATATGCGTATATACTAATTGCATTATCAAATTTATATGAACTCTCAAGGTACAGATTCAATCTCAGCTTATTTTACCAAATTAAAGAGTTTATGGAGTGAGTATGATTTACTAGTGCCAAATCTTAGTTGTGATTTCCCTAAAGTCTAGAGAGTACTCAGATCATATGTGTCAACTTAGACTCTTACAGTTTTTAAGTGGCCTAAATGAGTCCTATGATCAAGCTAGAAGATAGATACTGCTCAAATGAGTGACTCCTACACTTAACCAAGCTTATGCCATGCTTATAGAGGATAAAATCCAATATTCAGCTTGTATGATGACTGTGAATGACAGATCAGAACCACTTGCTATGCAAGTGAATCGAAATTATGATTTTGGACAAAACAACACTAACTATAAAGGCAGAAAATGTGATTATAGCCATCTTTTAGGTCATACCAAGGAAAATTGTTACAAGTTGGCAGGCTATCCAAATGACTGGAAGAATAAGAATAAATAAGGATACAACTCTAACTTCATGTCATAGAACACTGGCAGTAACAACGGTGGTAACAATTTTGTCAACACAGGTAACAAATTTTCTTAGGCTCCAACTATGGTAGATGATCAGGTTGATGCTGCTAGTTCTAGTCATGAAGGGACTCATGCACCACTGACCAAGCCTCACACATTCACTGAGGAGGAGTACACTTAGATTATGACCGTGTTGAGCAAAGATACCAAAGATATGAAATAAGTCAATATGACAAGTATTACTACTTGTTTCTTGTCCAAAGCCTGTCCTGACAGTTGGATTGTAGACTCAGGTACTACACATCATGTTTATGCACATAGACACTTATTCAAAAGTAGTACCATATTGTACACTAAATATTTGGACAAGTTTCACCTCCCAACAGGTGATGAAGTGACAATCTCACATACTAGAGAAGCCTACATTTTTGTAGATGATGTGATCAAAGATGTCCTACTTGTTCCTGACTTCGAACTCAATTTGTTGTCTGTTCCTAGGATAACTAAGGAACTTTCATGCTTTGTATCCTTTTATCTTGATTTTTGTATCTTTCAAGACCTTTTTAATGGCAAGGTGAAGAGGATTGGTAGATAAGAGAATGGACTGTATGTTCTTAAAGGTGATTGGACAGGAAATATTAATCAATCAGGATTAAGAACCTGCAAATTTATTACAGAAGTCTCAACTTCTAGTTGAAGTTTATGGTACCAAAGACTTGGACACCCTGCTTCTCAGGTTCTCAAATATTTAGACATTCTAAAGAATCCTAGTGATGTAAATATGTTGAATAAATGTACTGTGTGTCCACTAGCTAAACAGACAAGATTGTCATTTCCTGTAAGTACTACTAGATGTTCCACTTGTTTTGAACTTGTACACATGGATTTATGGGGTCCATATAAAACTTCTACTTTTGACAACACATACTATTTCTTGACTATGGTAGATGACTATAGTAGATACACTTGGGTGTACCTGTTGCAGTTAAAGTCTGAGGCCATAGTGGCCATTAAAGTATTCATTTCCATGATTAAAACTCAGTTTGGAATAGTAGTAAAAACCATCAGATCTGATAATAGAATTGAATTTATCAACTCTCAATGTAAGACATTGTTCCAGTCCTTAGGTATTCTGTATCAGACCAGCAATCCTCACACTCCTCAATAGAATAGAGTTGTGGAGAGGAAGCATAGACACATATTAAACATAGCCAGATCCCTCAAGTTTCAGTCTCACTTGCCCATTAAATATTGGGGACTATGTATAAAAGTTGCAGTATATATAATGAACATGTTACCATCTTCTGTTTTGAGTGGTAAGAGCCCATTTCAGTTGATGTTTTCTAAAGATCCCAAGTTGTCTCATCTCAGGGTATTTGGATGCTTGTGCTATGTAACTATCTTACCAAGAGATGATAAATTCATAGAAAGGGCCAAACCTGCAGTATTGGTGGGATATTTAGAGTCTCAGAAGGGATATTTGCTACTAGATTTCACCTCAAAGAGACTATTAGTTAGTAGAGATGTAGTGTTTCATGAAGATACATTTTCTTTTGCTTCCTCACCAGCACAAAATACAAAATCTTTCTCATCTGAAGAAGTTATCAATGACTTCTTGGTCCCTACAGATGATGACATAGTTCATAAGACATCTATTGAGAGTGTCACTGAAAATGCTCCAATTGAGGAGGATGTCATTACTGATGCTGCAGTACCTAGTGCAGCTTCATCTGGCACCAATCATGTAGGCACGTTCTAAGATGAACCTTCCCTACCTCAACCTTCTTCCATTAGGCCAACAAGAACAAGCAAACCACCAGTATGGATGCATGATTATGTTAACACTTCCAGAAGCCAGAGATGCAAGCATCCATTACCCAACAACTTGTCTTCTAAAAATCTAAGTCCTACTTATCAGTGTTATTTAACCAAATTCTAAAATTTGACTGAGCGTTAGTACTTTAAAAAAGTTGTACATGATGAAAGGTGAGTGGAAGTTGTGAAGTCTGAAATTCAAACATTGGAAGCTAACAATACATGGATCATTGTTGATTTACCTAAAGAGAAGAATACTGTTGGTTCCAAGTGGATATACAAAATCAAATATCTTACAAATGGTGAAGTGGAGAGGTTCAAGGCAAGGTTAGTGTCCAAAGGATATAGTCAATAGGAGGGGTTAGATAATCATGAAGCCTTCTCACTAGTGGATAAGATGGTTACAGTCAGATGTGTGATTGCAGTAGCTGTATATAAAGGTTAGAATATTCATCAAATTGATGTGTATAATGTATTCTTCCAAGGGGATCTTGAGAAGGAAGTCTACATGGAGATCCCAGAAGGATTTAGAATACAGGGGAAGCACAAGGTGTGTAAATTGATCAAATCCTTGTATGGCCTTAAGCAGGCCTCTAAGCAGTGGAATCTAAAGCTCACTCATGCATTACTTGATGCTGGTTTTACCCAAAGTGTACATGACTATTCCCTGTTCACTCTGCATCAAGGTAATGACACTGTTATAGTGTATGTATATGTTGATGATTTTTTAATTACTGGGAGCAGTGTATCATTGATCAATGCCACCAAAATCAAGTTGCATCAGCAATTCAAAATGAAAGACTTGGGTGATATCAAGTATTTTTGGGTATTGAAATTTTAAGATAGCATCAGGGATCATATTGAACCAAAGGAAGTACATTCTTGAGTTGATTGCTGACACAGGGCTTAGTGGTTCTAAACCAGCTATTACCCCTCTAGAATCTAATGCCAAGTTAACATATATTTAACATCTATTGAGTATGATCATGCCACAGGTGCACAAGATGATGTGTTGCTATCTGATATTCCATCTTACCAAAGACTTTTTGGGAAACTTATGTATTCCACTATTACAAGGCCAGACATTAATTTTGCTGTGCAAACTCTCAGCCAATTCATGCAATACCCCAAGAAATCCTACTGGAAAGTGGCTACTTGGGTGGTCAGATATCTTAAAGGTTCTGTTGGTCAAGTTATCTGGTTCAAGGATAAGCTTGCTACTTTTCTAACTTGCTGGTATGACTCAGATTGGGTTGCTTGCCCCAACACCAGAAGATCAGTTACTGGTTATGCCATTTACTCTGGTGAATCAGTAATATCATGAAAATAAAAAAAATAGCATACTGTTTTCAGGAGTTCTGCTGAAGCTGAGTACAGAAGCATCAGCAGTTGCAGAGCTTACTTGGATGGTGGGTTTGTTTTAAGACCTCAGGGTTCATGTCACCCTTCCTGTTTCAGTCTTCAGTAATAGTAATTCATCCATTCAGTTGGCCAACAACCCTGTGTTTCATGAGAGAACCCAACACATTGAGATTGTTGTCATTTCATCAGGGATAAGATCAAAGATAGCTTAATTAAGGCTCTCTATGTTCATTCTAGTGATCAACTTGCTGACCTGCTTACCAAGGGCCCGAGCCTTGCTCAACATACTCATTTACTTGGAAATCTTGGTGTACTAAACATTATATACCCTACAACTTCAGGGGAAGTATTTTGAACTACTATTTACATGGCAACATACACGACTACCTGTTTCATTGGTGTGTAATATTAATAGGAGTAGTTAGTTAGTTAGTCAATACCCGAGTCAGCTGTAGAGGTTGTTGAAGGTTGTTATACAATGATTAGTTAGTTACAATGAGTTGTCAATAAGCTGGATACATGATTCACTTATTATCTCATTCTTAGCTCATCTTAACTAAAGTCTATAAATAGACTCATAACTGTAATCTTCAGGTAAGAATAATAAAAATTCAGTTTCTGACTATCTTCTTCTCCTTGATTGCAAGCTATCAAGCTGCAATTCTTCAATTTCATAGTTAGTGATTACAAAACAACCATTTGAATCCCGTATTCTTCGAGAATGATTACACCTTGGACTTATCTTGATCAGCTCCATCCTGCAAAACCTCCACAACCATATGAACCAACATTGTGGGTCCAAACCTTCAAGTGCTGGAGCAATGTTAGCTAACTAGCGTAAGTGATGAGACTGGTGTTTCTTTTTCTTAGCCATATGTCTAATTTATATTCAATCTTCTCGTATTATCTTCTAATATGTCCAATGGTTAAATTTGAATTTTAACCCATACAATTTTGTTTTGAGAAGATAATGCTTTTGAACTCTTAAAAATAAAGACTTTTAGCGTCAATAAATATTTAAAAAGAGTGATAAAGCTTTTACTGACATTAAGTAATTGTCATTAGATTATTGTTACTATAGGCTTTAGAAACATTTACAAAAGATGCTAAAATGTAATTGTCACTAATAATTGTCTCTAAAAAGTATAATTTAGCGGCAATTCAACTATTGTTCCTAAATTATATAGTTGTTTGACATGTTGGCTAATAGGTATCCAAAGAAATGAATTTAAATTCCTTTTGACATTGCATCCTCGTGAGAGCTGAAAAAAGATGGGGAATTCTAACTAAAGTCTTCCGTTGGTAAAAACACCTCACTTATATACATAAGTAACACTTTTAAAAATTAAAAGATAATTAATACTGCTTGAAAATAATGTAAAGTAAATACTGATTTGTAAAATGAATTAAATTATTAGGAGTCACACGGCCAACCTCAAAACTCACATCGAGTAGACTTTTAATAAGAGTTTAAGTAATATACATCTTTCAACGTAATTTCTTTTATATTATCAAATCACTCAAAAAATATGTATAGATAAGTCACTTTAAAATGAGATTTGTAATCGTAAAAATAATACTACAACAACATAAGCAAACATCTTCATCATGATTTGACTCTAAAGTTTATGGCATTCAAGCTTTAGGTGAACCAAGTGTTGAAGGCTTTAGGGAATCTAATGCTTTCTTTACAAATATGAGTATTCATGAAGAATATTTAATTCTTCTCTTGATTCATCTCTTAAAGGCCAGTTGGTCACCGCGTTGACTTAATATAAGTACGCCCCAAAACAAAAACTCGTCTAAAGCCCAGACTGATGGGGCTTACGCCTCATAATAATTTCGCCCATACAGATCTTCCCGATGTGTTTTAACTCCTTGCCATTGTTTCTTGAACTTGATCAATAAGTAGAATGATATCTAATGTAAAAAAGAAACTTGTACACTAATTTTATAAGCTATAAATTTTACTCATTGAACTCTTGTAACTCCCTAAAGTTTTGAACAAAATCCCTTTCCTACCATTTATATTGCAATCACCGAGAAGGTATCATTTGTTGATACACAACATAGAGATAAATGACTGATGGAATTAACTTGAGGAGCTTTGCAATAGCGTGACACCCAACAAAAAATAAGACAATGTTCATATCAGAGATCCATCTGTATGCCAGTAGAAAATATAGAGAATGGGCAGAACTTTTTAGATATATAATTTTCATCAAAGATAATCATAAATGGAGCAACATGACTAGCAAGACTCATATAGCCAACCTCAACATAGTTGGGATTCAAGGCTAATAGTTGTGAAAATAGAAACCAAGAATAGGTATCTGAACTTATATCAGTTTACAATATAGCTTCAAGCACAAATGTATCTGCAAAAAGTTAAACTTTTCCCAAATAAGTATCATGCACCTCATTGCATTATCCACAAATCCATATTTGACAAAATTTGAACTCCAATGCAACAGTTCCTCTATCAAATCTATACATATTGAAACTTAATCACTATATGAAAGTATTTTGTCATAAGATTTACAATGGGGGTTGTGAAGGTAGCTAACATATGATGTTCTTTAAGTGTTTTGAGACTCGAGACAGTCCCCAACAATGGTCATCTTCCTCAATTCAGGGCACCTTTCCAGTAATTCCGCTACCCAATTTGAGAAAGCATCACCAATCTTAATCCAGCCAAGATTTAATTCAATGATATTTTCCAATTGACAATGACCGAGCAATCAATGCTTCACTGCTTGTCTAAGTTCATAGGTTATGCATAAATAAGTTAATTGAGGAAAGCAAGCAGAAGTAGCTTCAATATCCACCAACGCGTCTTCGTTATCTTTAAACTTAACACAACATAGAGTAATCCGTCTTGTTGAGATGGTTTTGGTGGATGGAATAACAAATGCAACAGGTTAGTTAAAGTGGTCCATAGAATAAATATGCAAAATCAAATGCATCTGTAAAAGATGAAGACAAGACAATAAATAATGTAAGAGATAAAGTTTGTTAGATCAATGAAGTTTTGATGATTGACATACATATAAATGAAACATGTTACTCAAGTTGGTCCAAACACATGAAGACAGAAGTTGACCTCACTGGATGATACAGAATAGTTTAAGTCAGGAACGGTTGAGCCTTTTCAATGTAATTATAATCACGTGTGATAAATAAGAAGTTGTAGATGAGTATAACATTTTAAGATAAGATGAAGAGAGAGAGTTTCATTCAAACAAGGAGATTAACTTGGAGAAGGAGTTTTAGAGTTTCACTTGAAGAACTTTGAGTTGACAACAAACTCTGTTGAATTAAAGAGTTCAAAGCAAGGTAGAAGACCAAGAACCTTGAAGGACTCTTTGAAGAGTTGTTATATATCAAGGGAGTAGCTTATTTCGTAATGCAGACACTCACAAAGATAGCAACATATTGACAAATTATCCGTGAAGTTCCAAAGCTTAAAGTAGCCTGAGTTGAACCTATTCCTATTACTTAGAGTTAAAGAGTCTTAGACTTTATGTATTAGGTTAGTTTTTGAGTTGTATTTTTTTTTAGTCTCAATCAAGTATAAACTGAGTTAGGAGTATTGTCTTCAAGTTTGGGAACTCGAAGACTTGGGAACACTCACCTTGGGAAAGTTTGTGTTTTTGTGGAAATAGGAGTTAGAGGTTAATTCCTAGATTACAAGAGTCTTGTAATTTATTGATTGTTGAGGATCAATTATTTTAGTGAAGTTGGGGTTAAATCCTATAGATGTATAGGTCGTGAATTTTTACACCTCTTTAAGCAGGTGTTTTCCACGTAAACATCACCGTATAATTACTTACTATTTTAGCTAAATAGGAACACATTATGCAATCTGTTCTATTAATAGGCAACTATTAGGATAAAATAAGTAATCAGTAGGGAACGTATTTTTAACAAGTGTTATCAGAGCCAGGTCTCTTATATAAGGTTAACACCTAAGAGTTGATAACCATGATAAATTCCACACCACCTACTAGTCACAATGAAGGTCAATCCACTACTCGACCACCACTTTTTAATGGATCTCATTTTACTTGGTGGAAAGCTAGAATGGAACTGTTCATCCAAGGAGAAGACTATGAATTGTGGGACAGAATTACTGATGGTCCAACTGTCCCAATGAAGCTGGAAAATGAAGAACAACTCAAGAAAGTAAGAAGTGAGTTTACTACTAATGACTTGGTTGCATTAAGGAAAAATAAAAGGACAAAGAACATCCTAGTGCGTGGACTTGGTCCAGCTAATTACAACTGAGTGTCTACTTGCACCACTGTTAAGCAGATCTGAGATGCTTTAGTGAATGTGCATGAGGGCACCTCTCAAGTGAGAAAATTTAGAATTTCTCTCCTTTTTACCGAATATGAGACATTTAAGATGAAGGAAAATGAATCCCTTCATCAGATGATGTCAAGACTCACTGCCTTAATAAATGAATTGACTTCTCTAGGAAAATTCATCACTACTGAGGAACAAGTTGAGAAAGTGTTAAAGGTCTCGCCTAAGTCTAAGATGTCAAGGTTACTGCGATTAGAGAGACAAAGGATCTAGCTAGTATGACTCTGGATGAATTAGTAGGAAACTTGAAAACTTATGAAATGCAGATTGATGAAGCCAAGCGGGAAAGGGCAACTCCTAAGAAAATCTTGGCCCTAAAGGCTTTAGATAGTGATGGAAAAATGAAACTAACTGAAGTAAATAGCTTTTATAACAAAGAAATTCAGCAAAATATTCAAAAAGAAGAATGGAACAGGTAGCAAAAAGGTGTTCCAATGACTATACCATTGGGTGTTATAAGTGTGGTAAGACTGACCATCAATTTAGAGATTGTCCTATCTGGGAAATTGAATGAAAAAAAGAAAGAGATGAAAAAGAATTAAAAGAAAGGCTATGAAAAGGGAAAAGAAAGAATTTGCTATGGTGGCTTCTTGGGGATCTAACTCTGAAGAATCAGATGGGAGGAGGTAGATGAAACTGCTTTCATGGAAATTGGAGATTCAGACATGGAAGATGAATATAAGACAACTGGGTTTAGTGTTCCTAAACTTAAAAAGAATCTACATTTATTTTCAAAAGAAAAACTTTTTTCTCTGATGATTGATTTAATAAATGACTTCTAAGAATTAACTTCTGATAGGAATGAATTATTCAACAGTTTTGCAAGTCTTAAGTTTGACCTTATTGATATAAAAACTTGCAAAACATTGTTGAAAAGGAAAACAACACTCTCAAGGAGCATGTTAGTCAACTTGATTCTTCAAATCTGAGTTTACAATCTGATATCTTAAAACCGACTTTTTCTAAAAATGATAAAAAGGTGGAAAGTGATGAGCAGAAAAAACTTGAGCTTGAATTAACTAAGGTCGAAGAAGAATGTAGTAATGAAATGAAAAAAATAGATATGTTAAGCCAAGAAATCTCTAGGTTGTAACTTGATCTTGAAAGAGCTAATAGATGGACAAACTTCTCAAGAATTATTCATCAATTGGGTGAAAGGACTCATAGTGAAAATGTTGGTTTAGGATTCTTTAAAAGCCACACCGTCACTAGTGATTTGTGCTATATTTGTGGAAATCTTGGACATCCAACTAATGAATGTCCAATTGCTGATAAAAGCAGATCCAGAAGTACAAATCAGACAAGGAAATCAGTTTTCATAAAAACCCAGAATAATAAAACCAGTCAGGAAACAGGTAATATAACCTATTTCCTCATTGGGCCAAAAGAAACCTGATTAATCTTTTTTATCATAAGAAAGGATCCAAACTTGTCTGGGTTCTTAAAGTTAACCCCTAATTTGTTATGCAGGTAAGAGTGAAAGAAAGTAAGTAAAGTAAGTGCATGGTTAAGATCTTGCTCGAGAATGGAAGAAAATAAAGTCACTTTCACTCTTCTATAAAAGACTTGTGGTCTTTGTGTAAGGGAGAAAAAAAGAGATTTATTCATTTAAAATAAAATAATCTAAGTGCCATCCAGTTCTTGGATTTGGCTTGTATAAATCCTAGTGGAAAAATGTAGAAAGCAGAAAAAGCAAAAAGATAAATAGTAAAGATGATAAGTTTGCATTGGAATAAGTTGTACCACCTATCCAATTGTTGTGCAGACTAAGGACACAGTGATAAGAGGGAACAAGTCAAAAAATTGACTTAAAGCAAGCTACTGATAAAGTAAAAAGAATCTTAGGGTACTTCTTGGAAATCAATGCCTTGAGACTAATGGTATCCTTAAAAGGTGTAAAACTTCAAATTAGCAGGTTACTCTTATACAGGTTATTTAGTGGACAAGAAAAGGTACCACAGGTGGGCACATTTCCTTGGATCATGTCTAATTACCTGGTCCACTAAGAAATAAAACCCAGTAGCCTTATCCACGATGCTGAGTATGTTGTTGTTGGTTCTTGTTGTGCTGGATCAAATAATGACTCATGAATTTTTTCATGGATGTAGGTTGTATTTCTATTTCTATACTAAAAGTGCCATTAATATTATAAAGAATATTGTATAACATAAGAGAACAAAACTTATTGATATTAGACACCACTCTTTAGAGATGATATTGAAAAATGTCTTATATCTATTATGCTCTGTTCCACTGAAGATAAAATTGCTGATGTTTTCACCTAAAGCACTTAGTAGAAAACAATTTGATAAAAAAAACTGGTCTAAATTGAGTATGATTAAGATTACATAAACTACCCTTATTGATTGGATCTAAGAGGATTATCTCACAAATAAACTCCTCATTTCAGTCTTGCACATTGAGTTGTGTGTCCCAATTCCAGTTAAAATAATTAAGTCTTGTGGATTAGTTGTGCAAGATCTGAATATAACATGGGAACTCATGAAACATATCAGGTATTCCTTGCTCTAAGTTACAAACAGAATACCTATCTTAGAATATTTGATGTCTTGTGGTTCATAAGCGTTAAAAGGATTTGTAACTGCCAAAATCCCAAGAGTCCCACTCCTCTGCAAAAGTTGTTACCATCTTCTATCAGGTGTTACTTCTCTTTTTCATACTCAATTACACCTGACAGACCCACCTTCCTACATACGGTTCGTCTTCTATTTCCTCATTAAATTAATAAAACCTGTTTTACATCTTAAAATCTTCTCTACAATGGCTTTTCAAACTCCTTCTCCTTAACCAATCTTCCAACTTCACTTTACTTGAGCTTATAGTTCATCTGGATTTTTCCACAATTCCTCAGATATCTCTGTATATCCTTATTAAGCTATTTGATTTTAGGGCATGGAATGCTTTCAAATTTGTGATGGAGGAAGTTCAAGATGTTGCTTTACTTCAAATTATTCCTTATAAGACCTCATCTCCTATTACTCAAAAATCTGCTCCTAAATCTATTCCCAAACGAGTATGTTCTCACTTGGTGAAATCATCTGGAGATCACATTAGCATCCCAGAGGGAAAATCAATCCTTCCCCCCTTCTGCTAGAACACCTCATACTAGGAATCACAAAAGAGAAGAGGAAGATGCTCTCAGGGTTTTCAAAAAGAAGAAATCTTCTTCGTCAAAACCCTCTACTTTTTCTTTGAATTCAGATCTACTACTCCAATCAGTTCTTCATGGGAAGACCTATAAGCGCTCTATCCCAAAACCTTCTACTTTCAAGTCTTCCAAACCTGCTTCTTCTCCTACCTTCTCAAAGAAATCATCTTCCAAGAAGGGTTCCATCTCTTTACCAAAATCCAATACCTCTTCAAAAAAAAAGCAAAAGAGACAGATCTTTATACCTATTCCATCTTCTGATTCAAAAGAAGGTGAGGATGTTCCTCCTATCTTACCTTATCTCCCTCTCTATGGGTTGGATGATGCTCAACTAGACCATGTGTTGCACTTCCAGAAGAGGTAATTCATCTGTGGCTGGGTTATAACTGGATATGGGGGTCCTGAGATGCCAATTTTTCTAGATAGAATTATGATTCAAGGCTGGTCAAACTTGTTTCTTTAGGGTAATACTCAACGCAAGTTTGGACGTTCTGAGGTGTAGGAATTTTACACTAATGGTGCTGTAAAATGATCTCTTTTCACTACATCTGTGCGTGGTGTTTCTGTACACTTATTTGCAGATGATATTGCTCGTATCCTTGGTATCCCTCTTGGAGGATGGGATCACTATGTAAGATTTGATTGGCCATCACTAAACAACTTGGCATCTACTTTAACCATTACTAAGAAATTCTTAGGAAATCCTAATTTGGCTCAACATAGACGAGTTCTTAAAAGGGAAATGTCACCTCTCCATCAGCTTTACTTTGGCGTGGTTCATATTATGGTCCTACCTCAAAAGGAAAGGAGATCTGAGGAAAAATATCTTGATCTCACCCTCATGGAATTACTTGACAGTACGGTGAAGATCAATCTTCCAAGTCTCATTATCAAACACATGCAGATGATCCTGCTAAAGAATGACAAAAAGGCACATGCTCTTGCATATGGCTTCAGGTTGGGTCCTATATTTGAGGACTGTAATATTCCAATTCAAGTATGGTCTCTTTAGACCACTAAGGATAGTCTTGGTTGTTTGAACCATGCTGCATTACCTAATTCAATGAAACAGGATGATACTCCTATGCAATGACTGCTAAATGAGCTAGCTGATGCCTTGGCTGAATTGGATGAAGCTCAAGTTACTCATTCTCAAGAAAAGGAGGTTCTGCAGGCTAGAATTACTACTTTGGAGGCTGATCTTGCTAGGGAACTGACTGAAAATACTAAAATCATCCGCAAGTTGATTCAATTGATCTAACATGTTTCTTCGTACCTGTCCAGACCTCCCCTATTAGCTTTTTAGGCTCAAATCCTTTCATGTCGTATCCTTCCTGATGTCTAGATGATTTTCTATGATACTCTTTTTTTATGCTTGGCTGTACGACATATCTTAATATATTAATGAAGTTTTCCTTATCTATGTTTAATCTTTTACTGTCTCAACTACTACATGATTAAATTTTTTTTCTCTGAGTATTTTGGTGATAGCCCCAGTGGCCATGATTTGTGTAGTCCTTTTATGGTTTATTCCTTTTCGATGATGCCAAAGGGGGAAAAAGTGGGTGTGTGCAGTTTTATAACTCACAACTAACCTGTTTTCATCTTAAAAAGTTCATAACTCAGTGTCTACAGGGAAGGTAAGCACTTGCACAAAGGCAAAATTTGTCATCACCAAAAAGGGGAAATTTGTTGAGATGGTTTTGGTGGATGACATAACAAATGCAACAGGTTAGTTAAAGTGGTCCATAGAATGTCCTCGATAGGAAAATTCTCCATAACCTCCTAGTAAAACAAGTTGGCAGGGTTGGCAAAAATAAAAAGATGCTATATCCTGAAAAATACAGTTGAGCCATTGAAGTCTCCAATTCCTACCACAATTTTATCCAAGCCAGGGGATGATTATCAAGCAATATAAAGTCCACCATCCAATTACTCTCACAGATCCATGAAATAAAAGAAGTTCACAAATAATTGAAACACAAACTTCAAGTCACACTCTTAAAACAGAAATTGACAATAAATCTCAAAGCAATATTGTGGGAAATTCAAGAAAAAAATCAAATACAAATAAGCCAATAGCAGACCAACACAAGGAAAATCTACTAAAATTTATTCCTTAAATACAACATAAAATCCACACCAAACTCCCAAGAGCTCTTTCTTAAAAGATGTAGAGGAGACATAATTAAGTTTTAGCTTCAAAAAGAAACTATCTCAATAGTACCTCCTTCATATTCTGATCCTACAACCATAATAAGGTAGGATAAATAAATGAATCTAGACGCTCACACTTTCATGTAGAATTAGAAGAATAAAGTGGAGCAGGAACAAAATTCAAGAATTAGGCTAACTTACCTCAATTTCAAGGATTATGAACAAAATATAAGAATTTAGCATGTGCATCTCAAATTTGAGGATTATGATCACAATTCACGACAGGTCAGAGGAAATAGCCAAGTAGGAAAGGATGAAATCAATGAAGATGAAAAGTTACCAAGAGTAACTAGTGCAGAGTCTTTGTAAGTTTAAGAGAGAATAAGTTAAGATAGATGGTGGGAAATACAACATACGCTTGCCAGCTATGTTGCTCGGATAATTCAAAAATATCAACGGGTGTGTGTTGATTCGCCAAAATTAGTGTATTTTTGGAGAATTTGACACGGGTGCAGTAGAGTCCGTGCAACTTAGCTTGCCACTGTTCATAGACTCAGACTCACAGGAAACAACATGAAGTGCGACATCTTATACTTTATCATTTGGTGTGCCTTTTCAAAAAGCAACTAAGCTGGGTTTATACCCTATATTGTTATTCCTTGAGAATTTAATGGTTGCAATGCTCTAGAAATTGAAGTATATGAGTACGTTAAGATTTTGAGACAAATTACTGTAAATTTTAGATTTCTATATGATTTATAAGTCCATATGATATCTAGTATGCATTTTGATGAATCTTAACTTGAAATTTGATTATGGGTCACTAAGCCCTACTTGAGATTTGCAATTTCATGAACTTTTATACTATAAGCACCCATGATTTGAGTACTTTGAGATTATTGAGAAAGTTTTGACCTTAATGGTCATAGTAGCTTTAAAATCCACTTTACTATATGAGATAACAGATTTTATAGTTGGGTTCTTTATGAACCACGAGATTATTTTTAAAGTGGATTTCCATGTGATGAGCGCAGCTAACTTAAGGAATTAGTATTTAGCACCGAGTTGGGTAAGTTACTACGGTTTCATACCCCAAAAATATGTGGCACAGTAGGATTGAGATTTATGGGCCCGAGGCTGAGATAAGTGATCACTGAGTTGAGGTTATACTCTCTGGCTAGAGTATGACACCTCTCCCCAATGTGATGTTTCTTCCTTAGAAGGACAAGACGTTGGAATCCATGTAGATTGCATGGTTTATTTCAGTTAAGAGAACCTCCCTAAAGTATTTTCCCTTGAGATAGAATATTTTCCCTAAAGCTTTGAGACAAGTGATTTTCCTAATAGTAATATTTTTAAAATAGTTTCTTGAAGTAAAATTTTCCTAAGAAGAAAGTAGTTTTCTCTACTAGTAAGAGTTATAGAATTTCAAGTTCCAAGTGTCTTGAGTTTAAAAGAGTTCTAAGTTCTTGAGTATTAGAGAAGTTTTACTCTCCATAAGATATATGTATGAGTTTGAAAATATTAATTAAAGCTTCCTTCAACCGTCGAGTAGTGAGAATAAGAGGTGAGTACAGATTTTAAAGCTAAAGTATAATGACTCATGAGATTTGTATTACATGCTTCATTCTACATGTTTTATGAGCTTTATATTTTAGACTTATTCAAGCCATGTGAGTCATTTCTAATTTCATGCATGATTTGATTAAAGAGTATTGATATTGCTTTACATAAATGCATACACCCCCATATACTCAGTACATTCCCAAGTGCTAATCTACATATACGTCTATGTGCTACATTGTCTTATAATGTTGGTTCAGGTGCTCAGTCTCAGCCTCGTCAGTAATTTCCAAGTACCTTTGTCTACATTTCTACAGTGGTGAGTCCTCATGTTTCGAGGACCTATCTTCAGACATTTCAGTATTTCAGTAGTTATGTTATTGCTTTCAGTTCAGTTCAAGTTAGTTTGGGACCTGTCCCAGTGGCTCTCTAGTTCATGGAGTAGTAGAGGCTTTGTCAGACTAGTTATCAGATTATTATTATGTTGAGATTTCTATATTTGTGGTCGTTTGGACTGAGTATTTTCTTCGTATTTCCTATCATTTGATATGACAATGCCAGTGTTTTGTTTATTCATCTTGAAATGAGTTATTATAAGTAGTAAGACGCTCAAAGGGTAAGCTTGGGGCTACTTGTAGCCTTAAGCACCGTGTAACTTCTCAGGAGGTGATTTTGGGTCGTTACAAAGTTGGTATCGGAACCATCTTTAAGGAGTCCTAGGGAGTTTAACAAGCCGCATTGAGTGGAGTCTTGATCATCGATGTAAAACGAGCCACATCTATGAGCCTAAGGCTACAAAATGTTTTAGGAAAAAGTTATTCTTTCTTTCAGATTTTATCATGCCTACAGTTTTCCCTCTTACCTAATAACTCATGCTCTCTTATTTCAGAAAATCCCTCCCAGAAGAGCGAACGCCCGCAGAAATGATAATGAGCAACCCCAGCCTATTGATCCCTTGAATAAGATAGTGTCTCATGTTGAGTTTCGAGTGGAATTTCAGGGGTTAGCCCAAACAGTCACCGCTAATGTTTAGGCCAATAACCAGGCCGCAATTGCAAATCAACAAGGAGGTAATTTAATTGCTGCTAGGATTTATGATTTTATGCGGATGAATCTGCTAGAGTTTTATGGGTCTAAGGCTGGAGAGGACCCCCAGTTATACCTTAAGGAGGTGAAAAAGATCACACAGGTGATGCATGTTTCTGAGAAAGAAAGTGTTGAAATGACATCTTACAGGTTGAAGGATATTGCTTATGACTGGGTTGTATCATGGAGAAAGAGTAGAGGTGAGGGTGTTTCTCCTATGACTTGGCAGGTATTCAAAAATGTATTCTTGGACAAGTTATTTCCACTTGAGATGAGGTAATAAAAGATTGAGGAGTTATGAACTTAAGGCAGGGCTCCATAACTGTTAAGGAGTACTTCTTGAAGTTCAACCAGTTGGCCAAGTATACTCCTAATTTGATTTCTGACACCCAAGCTAGTATGAGCAAGTTCGTGATAGGTGCTTCTACTTTGGTACTGAAGGAGTGTAGGACTATGATGTTGAATAGGGATATAGATCTGTTTAGGTTGATAATGTATGCATAATAGATAGAGGTGGATAAGATAACAGAGAGAGATAGAGTGAGGGGTAACAAAAGGACTAGATTCGAGTAGCATGAGTATAGTCAGGCTAGGTCCCATGGAGGGAACTGCCCGCAGTTCCAGAGTCGTTCGTCTATGCCAGCGCTTTCATCAGCTTATTCTCCTGTGCTTAGAGGTAGGCATGAGTAAGGGAACAAGTCTTCTATCACAGAATAGTGTAAGTAATAGATCTCGCTATCTTTCTTGTGCTAAGTATGGTAGAGATTATCCCGTTGAGTGTTTAGCAGATCTGAGGGGTTGTTTTAGTTATGGAAAGCTGGGCCACAGACTTACAGATTGTCCACACGCTAGGCAGGGGAATAGAGATTCTCGACCTCAGCTATATACTACTAGTTCACCAGCTTCTGTACCTCATCTCACCCCTATTCAGGGTGCTTTATTTAGCACTACTAGCAGTTAGTGCCAGAATAGATTCTATGCCTTACCATCTCATCAGGAGCAGGAGGACTCTCCCAATATTATTACTGGTACACTCCATGTCTTTTTCTTTGATGTTTATGTGTTGTTGGACCTCGGGTCAAGTTTCTTTTATGTAACCCCATTAGTCGCTGTGAATTTTGAAATGAGTCCCAAAAAGATTCCTGAGCGTTTCCTAGTTTCCACACCAGTAGGGGAGTCAGTGATTGCTAAGCAAGTGTATAGAAATTATCCTATTATTGTTCTTCATAGAGTTATATTTGCTGATTTGATAGAGTTAGACATGGTGGATTTTGACCTTATTCTGGGTATAGATTGGCTCTATTCTTGCTATGCATTTATAGACTGTCGTACCCATGTGGTCAAGTTTCAGTTCCCTGATGAACCAGTTCTTGAGTGGTTCGGGATTTTGGTATCTCCCAAGATCTATTTTATTTCCTATCTCAAAACCAAAAAGATAATATCCAAAGGTTGCACCTATCACCTAGTTAGAGTCAAAGACACTAAGTCCAAGGCTCCAACTATTCAGGCAGTCAACATTGTTAATGAGTTTTCTGATTTTTTTTGGAAGATATCCCAGGGGTACCTCCCGATAGAGAGATAGAATTTAGGATTGATCTTCTTCCCAACACTCAGCCTATTTTTATTCCGCCTTATCATATGGCACCTGCAGAGCTTAATGAGTTAAAAGAGCAACTCAAAGATTTTTTAGACAAAGGTTTCATAAGGTTTAGTGTTTCTCCTTGGGTGCACCTATTTTATTCATGCAAAAGAAAGATGGTTCTTTGCGTATGTGCATTGACTATTGTCAGCTTAATAAGGTCATTGTCAAAAATAAGGATCCTCTTCTGAGAATTGATGACCTGTTTGATTAGTTGCAAGGTGCAAGTTATTTCTCCAAGATAGACTTTAGATTCGGCTATCACCAGCTTGAAGTGAGGGAATGTGATATCCCAAAGATAGCTTTTCGAACCCGCTATGGTCACTTTAAGTTTCTAGTTATGTCTTTTGGGCTAAATAATGCCCCAGCAGCCTTTGTGGACCTCATGAATTGAGTGTTCAAGTAATATCTTGATATGTTTGTCATTGTTTCCATAGATAACATCCTTGTGTACTCCCGTACTAAGAAAGACCATGTAGATCACCTTAGAATTGTCTTTCAAACTCTTAGACATCACCAGTTGTTCGTCAAATTCAGTAAGTGTGAATTTTGGCTAAGATTAGTAGCTTTTTTGGGTCATATTATTTCAGTTGAAGGCATTAGAGTTGATTCCCAAATGATAGAAGCTGTAGGAAATTGGCCTAGACCTATTTCCCCATTTGACAATAGAAGTTTCTTGGGTGTAGCTGGCTACTACCATTGTTTTGTTGAAGGTTTCTTTTCTATTGCGTTTCCCATAACCCGATTGACCCAAAAGAAAGTTAAGTTCCAGTGGTCAGATTCTTGTGAGAAGAGTTTTTAGAAGTTGAAGATTCTACTTACTTCATCCCCTCTGTTGACTTTGCCTGATAGTACAGATGGTTTTATGGTATATTTTGATGCCTCTAGAGTTGGTTTGGGTTGTGTGTTGATGCAAAGAGGTAAGGTTATAGCTTATGCCTCTAGACACTTGAAGCCGCATGAAAAAAACTACCCAACCCATGATCTTGAATTAGCTATTTTGGTCTTTGGTTTAAAAATCTGGAGACACTATCTTTATGGTGTCCATGTTGATGTGTTTACTAATCATAAGAGCCTGCAGTATGTATTTACCTAGAGGGAGTTGAATCTTAGGTAAGGAGGTGGTTAGAGTTGTTAAAAGACTATGATATGAGTGTGTTGTATCACCCAAGTAAGGCTAATATAGTGGCAGATGCCATTAGCAGGTTGTCTATGGGTAGTGTTGCTCATGTACAGAAAGGTAAGAAAGGGTTAGCTCATGATGTGCATTCTCTGGCTAGATTGGGTGTTAGGTTGCTTGATTCAACTGAGGGAAGTACTTTGGTGCAAAGTAGTTCCGAATCCTCTTTAGTTTTGGAGGTGAAGGAGAAGCAAGACCAAGATCTTAGTTAGGTCAGATTGAAGGAGTCAGTTAAAGACCAAAAGGTAGAGGTTTTCTCCTAAGAGAGAGATGGCGTGTTAAGATTGCAAGGTAGGTTGTGTGTTCCATGTGTTGATAATCTGAGGCAGAGGATTATGGCTGAAATGCATGGTGCACGGTATTCTATTCATCCTGGCACTACCAAGATGTACCACGACTTATGGGAAATCTATTGGTGGGGAGGTATGAAGAAGGATATAGTTGAGTTTGTAGCAAAGTATGCAACGTGCCAACAGGTTAAGGTAGAGCACCCAAGACCTGGTGGCATGATGTAAGAGTTTGGTATACCCACTTGGAAGTGGGAAGAGGTAAATATGGACTTCATGACTGGTTTGCCTCTTTCGCATCGTCATCATGATTCTATTTGGGTTGTTATAGACAGGTTGACTAAGTCCGTATATTTCTTGCATGTGCATACATCTTATATAATTGAGGATTATGCTAGGTTGTACATCCGAGAGTTTGTCAAGTTGCATGGATTTCCCTTGTCTATCATTTCAGATAGGGGTACTCAATTTACTTCTCAGTTTTGAAGAGCATTTAAGCAGGGTCTTGGTACCCAAGTTCATTTAAGTTCTGCTTTTTATCTGCAGACAGATGGTCAAGCTGAGAGGAGACTTTAAAAAATATGTTGAGGGCATGTGCCCTTGATTTCAAAGGTAGTTGGGATGAGTATTTTCCATTGATAGAGTTTTCTTATAACAATGGTTACCATGCTAGCATCGAGATGGCACAATTTAAGGCTTTGTATGGTAGAAGATGTAGATTACCCATAGGTTGGTTTGAAGTGGGTGAAGCAGCTATGATTGGGCCTGATGCAGTGTTTGAGGCTATGGAGAAAGTTAAGTTGATTAGAGAAAGGTTGAAGATAGCTCAGACTCGTCAAAAGTCATATGCCGATGTGAGGAGAAGAGGTATTGAGTTTGAGATAGGTGATTTGGTGTACTTAAAGATTTCACCCATGAAAGGGGTGAAAAGGTTTGGAAAAAGGGGGAAGCTTAGTCCCCGTTATGTTGGCCCCTATAAAATTTTGAGCCGTGTTGGGAAAGTAGCCTATGAAGTTGAGTTGCCCACAGAGTTGTCAACTGTCCATCCTATTTTTCATGTCTCCATGCTTAAGAAGAATATTGGTGATTCGGTTGTAGTGGATCCGTCGGAGAGTGCTAATATTTAGAACAGTCTTTCATTTGATAAGATTCCTGTTGAGATCCTAGATTTTCAAATCCGTAGACTGAGGAACAAAGAGGTTCACTTGGTCAAATTTTGTGGCAGAACCAGCCAGTTGAGGGTGCTACTTGGGAGGCAGAAGCAGACATGCGAGTCAAGTTCCCGCACCTCTTTTTGCGAGTTCAGATTAGGCTGAAGGTATTATTCTTCCTTACTTCAGCCCTTCTAAGTCTAAAGTTCAGCTATATATCTATTCTTGCATGAGTTCTTGCAATTTCCAAAGTATTCAAAAGCTTAGAAAGATTTTGAGCCATTTAGCAAATTGCTTCAGCTATGTGTACTTAGTTTTTCGTATGTTCTTGGTCTAACAAGCGACATTCGAGGATGAATGTTCCCAAGGGGGAGATATTATAATACCCCAGATTTTCTTTAAGTAGAGTTTTATCTTTAAGAAGAGTAAGGGCTGAATTCCCAAGTGAGAAATATTTTAAACCATGTAGAATTTTCCTAATATCAACTTTTTTTCATATAGAGAAATGAATTAGCTTTCCAACGATACTAATTTTGTCCAAATCCGGTATCGGGGTAAGAAGTTATGGCCGTTTTACTAGGAGTTGTCGGAACTGCCCAGGTGCGACGGACCGTCGCCCAGACCATCGCAACCAAGGCAGTGACACCCTCTTTTGGCCCAAGTGCAACGGCCAAGATGACGGACCGTCAATATAGTGACGGACCATCGCTAGGACCGTCGCAACTAAGGTAGTGTGTCTTTTTTCTGACCACGTGCGACGGACGATCCGACAAACCGTCAGACTGGCGACAGACTGTCACTCCGACCGTTGCAAATCCCGTTCAGTATTTTTAAGTCATTTTTAAAAGGATCTTTTGGGTCTTTTCCCTTTTAATACCATGAAATATTCAAAATGAAGCAGATAGCCTCATTATGTCCCAAAACATCCAAGAGCTAGGGTTTCTCCCTCAAGAGCACATCCAAAACCCTTCTCCAAGAAATTCAAGAACTCACCATAGATTCTACAAATTGAGTTGATATTTGAGCTCCCCAAGTCCAAGGCTTCAAGAACCCTCCCTCAAAGAGTAAGAGAAAGAGTTTCAAACAAGCTTGTACATCCAATTACACAATCTAAGGTATGTGGGGTTTTCAACAAGGGTAATTCTTTCATCCTTGTGCCCAAAGACTTATTTTAAACTATAAGTTTTCTGCAATTTATGAGATTTTACATGAAATTGAATTAGGGTTTTTCACCCATTGTTATTAGTTGCAAGCTTTTGATGTTTCCCATGAATTAAAATTCAAATAGTATGATTTTACATGTTTTCTTAAGAAATTAAAGCTGGGTTTATACCCTATGTTGTTATTCCTTGAGAATTTAATGGTTCTAATGCTCTAAAAATTGAAGTATATGAGTATGTTGAGATTTTGAGCCAAATAGCTATAAATTCCAGATTTCTATATGATTTATGAGTCCATATGATATCTAATATGCATTTTGATGAGTCTTAACTTGAGATTTGATTCTGGATCATTAAGCCCTACTTGAGATTTGCAATTTCATGAACTTTTGTGCTATAAGCACCCATAATTTGAGTACTTTGATATTATTGAGAAAGTTTAAACCTTGATGGTCATAGTAGCTTTGAAATCCACTTTATTACATGAGATTACAGATTTTATAGTTGGGTTCTTTATGAACCACGAGATTATTTTTAAAGTGGATTTCCATGAGATGAGTGTAGCTAACTGAAGGGAGTAGTATTTAGCACCGAGTTGGGTAAGTTACTATGGTTTCATACCCCAAAACTACGTGCCACCGTATGATTGAGATTTATGGGCTCGAGGCCGAGATAAGTGATCACTGAGTTGAGGTTATACTCCCTGACAAGAGTATGATGCCTCTCCCCAACGTGAGGTTTCTTCTTTAGGAGGACAAGATGTTGGACTCCATATAGCTCGCATGGTTTATGTCGGTTAAGAGAACCTCCCTAAAGTATTTTCCCTTGAGATAGAATATTTTCCCTAAAGCTTTGAGACGAGATTTTCCTAATAGTAAGATTTTCAAAATAGTTTCTTGAAGTAAAATTTTTCCAAGAACAAAGTAGTTTTCTATACTAGTAAGAGTTATAGAATTCTGAGTTCCAAGTGTCTTGAGTTTAAAAGGGTTCTAAGTTCTTGAGCATTAAAGAAGTTTTACTCTCCATGAGATATATGCATGATTTTGAAAATATTACTTAAAGCTTCCTTCAGCCTTTGAGTAATGAGAATAAGAGGAGAGTACATATTTTAAAGCTAAAGTATAATGACTCACGATTTGTATTACATACTTTATTTTACATGATTTATGAGCTTTACATTTTAGACTTATTCAAGCCATGTGATTCATTTCTAACTGTGCGTGATTTGATTAAAGAGTATTGATATTGTTTTACGTAAATGCATACACCCCCATATACTCAGTACATTCCCAAGTGCTGATCCACATATACGTCTATGTGCTACATTGTCTTATAATGTAGGTTCAGCTGCTCAGTCCCAGCCTCCTAAGTGATTTTCGAGTACCTTTGTCTACATTTCTACAATGGTGAGTCCTCATGGTTCGAGAACCTATCTTCAAACATTTCAGTAGTTATGTCATTGCTTTCAGTTTAGTTCGAGTCAGTTGGGGACCTTTTCCAATAGCTCTCTAGTTCATGGAGTAGTAGAGGCTTCGTCAGACTAGTTATCAGATTGTTGTTATGTTGAGATTTCCATATTTGTGGTCGTTTGGACCAAGTATTTTCTTTGTATTTCCTATACTTTGATATGACAATGCCAGTGTTTTGTTTATTTCATCTTGAAATGAGTTATTATAAGTAGTAACAGGCTCAAAGGGTTAGCTTGGGGCTACTTGTAGCCTTAAGCGCCGTGTGACGTCTCAGGAAGTGATTTCGAATCATTACAACTTCCTTCAACATACCTCATTTTCACCTCCATCCCCTATAGCCCTCTCCCCAGCATCCCACAACCCTCCCTCTCCATCTCTACCTCCCATTTGTCTTAAAATTATATACAAATGCTTTTAGCATAATATATTTTGCTTATCCACCAAAAAAAGTGCAAAAACTCACTTATTTTTCTAGAAAATATTTTTCAACAAAATATTTCCTCAATACTGAACACTCCCTTAATGTTATGGTATCCAGTTATCACATATTCTTGAAAATATCTCTATAATTTGCAATATATTTAGATTAACCAAAGAATCTATTCCCTTAGATTCAAACTCCAGAGTACTAGACTATCAGTAGACATTGTCTACACAATAAGAAATAAAGTACAACAATAACAACAACATACAGTGTAGTCCCACAAAGTGGGGTCTAGAAAAGGCAGATTGTACAAAAACCGTATAAAATCTCAATGGTAGAGAGACTGTCTTGATAGACCTTTGACTCAAGTAAAATAGTCTAAAGCAGTCCATAAATAGAATAAATAGAAGTGGAAGTGTCGTAAAACAAGAAATTTTAATCCAGGGGGCATTTGACAATGAAATTTTTTCACCTTTTTCCTAAGATGAAGCCCGAAAAACACGTTTGACCATGAAATTCTGGAAGAAACATGCTTTCAATTTATTCATTTTTTTTAAAAAAATCAAAAATTCAAAAAACACCAAAAAGGTATTTTCACTCCAAATTACTCACAAATATTCAGAGCAACTCTAATATATTTCATGGTCAAGCACAAACTCAACAACAACAACAACCTACCCAGTATATTTTCATCAAGTGGAGTCTGAGAGTAAGTGTACACAGTCCATACCACTACCTCAGTGTAAGATAGAGAGGTTATTTCTGATAGACCCCTGACACAAGATAAAACAGTCTAAAAATGAAATAGTAAATGGACAAGAAACAATAGAAATAACCACACCTAATAATAACATAAATAAGACTCACCAAGTAATAGACCAATAATAACACACTCTGAAATAATACTAATATTATAGCTATATGCACGGCTAACAAAAAAAAGCTCCCTTACCTACTAACGATGACACACTCTTCCTACTATCTTGCTACTCTAGTCAACTTCCTCTACACCCTCCTATCTAGGTTCAAGTCCTCAATAAGCTAAAGCTGCTCCATGTTATGTCTAATTACCTCTTTGCAATTTTTTTTGATTTACCTCTTCCTCGCCTGAATCCAATGCTAGCCAACCTCGTATACCTTCATATTGGGAATCTGTGCCCCTCCTCATCACATTTCTAAACCATCTCAACAACACTTTCCATATCTTAGTTTCCACTAACGCCACTCCTACCTTATCTCGAATAACGTCATAACTAATTATATATTTCCTCATACACCCAGATATCCACAATATAATTTTTACCTTTGTCACCTTCATATTTTGAATATGAGAATTTTTGACTGGCCAACACTCCGCCCCATACAACATAGCCGATCTAACCATTTTCTTGTCATACATAATTCCGAATATGAGCTCCATTTCATCCACCCTATCTCAGTCTGGTGAGTGACATCATTGTCAATCTCTCCATTCCCTTAAATCATAAACTCAAGATACTTAAAACTATCTCTTGGCCTGAGTATCAAGCTTTACAACCACATAAGCCCCATGCGACTCCTCACTGATCTTACACTCCTATTATTTTATCTTAGACCTACTCAACCAATACCCTTTAAACTCTAAGGTTTGCCTCCAAACCACCAACTTAGTATTAACTCTACCACGAGTCTCATCAATCAAGACTATATCATCCATAAATAGAAAATAATAAGGCACCTCACCTTAATTTTGTAAAGTCAAACATCCATCACCAAGGCAAATAAATAGGATAAGATTTGATCCTTAGTGTAACCCCATCAAGAGGGGAATGTGCTCCGAGTTCCCTTTTACAATCCTAACTTGATTTTTGGCTCCCTCATACATATCCTTAATCTCCCTAGCATACACCATAAGTACACTTCTAGCTTCTAAGCATCTCCATAAAACATTCGTGGCAAAAGCCTTCTCCAAGTCGATGAACACATATGTATGTCCTTCTTAATTCTTTTTTCTATGCTGCCCCACAGTATCTTTATGAGAGGGATGGCCTCATTAGTCGAGCGTCCTATCATAAATCCAAACTGATTCTTAGAAATAGTGATAATTTTTCGTCACCTCAAGCTAAACACAAACTCCAATTTCCAAATATTACTTTTACTTGAAAAAAAGCTACTTTTTTCTATTTTCACCATGAAGCATCGCCAAATGCTTACTGAGTACAATACACAATAGATAGTAATGAAAATCGAAGGTCTCAATAACTTTAAAATAACATATTTAACCAAAAATGGTGCATCCATTTCATGTCCAAACTCGAAATATACCGATTGTCGCCAACAATTGTTATCGATTATAGGGTTTTATTTTTGTTCTTGTTTTAGAGATTTAGTGCCAAACCAAAAGGTAACAACCTTTACAATTCCCAAGACAACAACGAATATAAAGTGGAGCTAGCGTTAGCGGGATTTTTTTTATTTTTGAGTAGGGACATATATACCCCGAACTATCATAAATGGTATACATATACCCTTCAGATACTTTGTGTACGTATATAACCCTACTATTAAGCTTTTGAGTTATATATAACCTTACCTAACTACGACACATGTGGCTTAATCCTATGTATTTTACCCATTTTTTATTTATTTTACAAAAAGGAGACATATATATGCTCGAACTATCATAAATGCTATGCATATACCCTTCATTATATTTTGGATACGTATATACCCCTACCATTAATCTTTTGGGTTATATATACCTTTTATGCATATGGTGGGACACATAACTTAATCCTATGTATTTATCCTATTTTTTATTTATTTTATTCAAAATAAAATTAAGCCACCTAATTAGACCTAAAATTAAACCCATTAATTTAATTTAATCACTTAGACTCCCATTTTAGATCACCTAATAGAAGAACCCGATGAAGCTTGTTTGAATTGTTGTGTTGGATGAATTCTAGTTTTGTTTATTCATAGAGAGAGAAGTAAGCTCTGTTCCATTGGAGTGGTGATAGAAAATGGATAAGTGTAGGGCAACAATAGTTCATTGGAGAAACAAAGATGGTGGAGGAGGGAGTTCGCCGATGGTGGTAATTGAGAAATGAGTCGTTGGTTTATGGAAATTAATAGGGGTTTATGATGGGAGTAAAAGTGTTAATTGTGATTAATTTGTTTTTTGTGGTTGATTAGAAGAGAAAAGAGTCAAGGGGTGGTGGTGGTGGCAGCGATGGAGTTTGATTTTAATGGATGATTTTCTTGTAGGTTGTAAGGAAAAGAAATAATCCGGATACTTGGCTAAAGATCTAAAAAAGGAAAGAGTATCAACGACCACCCTAAAACATAAAATCTCTCATCAATGCTTTAGGTACAATATCTTTTAGCAAAGAAAACCAGTATTCTCAAAAGGAAGAAATATCAGAGCTCATCAATGTCTTAATTGCAGCATCTCTCAACAAAGGTAGGAAATATCACTCCTTGTACCAAGGAGTCTTTAACCGTGCCTCGTTTACAGTTTATTTGTTTTTTTGCAGTCAATCTTTATTGTTGGAAATAGGATCTTGCTTGTCCCATTTACAAGAAGCAAAACCCTTGGGTTGACTTCTATATTCAGCCTTCCAAATAGCTAGTAGTCCAATCACTACTATCTAAGGATGGAAGACTAAGAAAGAGATATACTTTTATCTCAACCTTCTCTAGCTCTTTGCTTTACTTTATCAAGCATTGTATTCTCTTATAGTTTACTATATATTCAAAATAAAGGAGAGAAACACATAGTTGATAAGGCAATGTATCAAAAAGTGAAAGAAAAGAGTGTGAGTTATAGCCAAAAATCTTAATGTAATTCTTATAATTTGATTTGAAAAATACAAGAGCTAGTAGAATCGGTGACAACCCAAGGGGACTAGAGTAAGAGCTATTAGAGGTCTCAAAAGTATAAGATATTTGGTGTCACTATTACTTTCAGCTATTTTACTACTATATTTCATCAGCCTTTATATCTCTCATATGTCGACCAACTATTAGAGAAAGTCGATTGATTAGAAAAAAAGAAGTAATTCACCCCTTTTTACCAATTTTAATTGGTATCAGGCTTGGACTCGCATCTATTTTCTTAAAAGCAAAGTGAGAACAGACCATGGCCTAAATAGTTGCTGAACCCTATTCTCAGAAGGAACATCTCAAAGTATACCTCCTTACTTCAATGAAAAATATTTCTCTCATTGGAAGATGAGGATGGAAACCTAAATTAAGTCCTATAATGGCAAGGTATGAAAGGTAATCAAGTTTGATGATCTTCCACTTTTTTCTGCCACTAAAGATGGAAAAGTGTGGTCAAACATCACCTGAAAACCCTACAACATTGGAGGACTACACTGATGAAAAAATGGAGGTTATTTAAATAAAATCAAAGGCAAAAAATATGTTATACAATTCTATCAGTAGTGAAGAATATGAAAATATCTCTTGCTATGAAATTGCCAAGGAAATGTAGGATAAACTAGAAGTCACCTATGAAGGAACTAAAAAGGTCATGCAAACTCTTGTCAGTTTTCTAGTCTATGAATATGAACTCTTCAAGATGAAGGATGGAGAATCCACTGAAGAAACATTTGCTAGATTTGGCTAGATTATTGTTGAACTAAAAGTGGTAGGAAAGACTTATCCTATATCAGATCAAACCACTAGGATTCTCAGAAGTTTGCTCTTCAGGGGCTTCTAAAGTTATGGCTCTTGAGAGTATGAATCTTACAAAAATATCTGTGATGAAGTAAGAAGAGATTTCATTACCCTTGAAAAGTTCATATAAATAAGAAGGATCAACTAGAAGATGAAAAAGAAAAGTCGATGGCTTTTAAAGCTACAAGTGATAAAGAAGATGATGCCTTAGATGAAGATGAACTTGCTCTAATCACCAAGATAGTAGTTGACAATTACAAGAGATTCAAAAATCAATGAAGGGGAAAATCACATTTCTCAAAGATAAAGTATAATAGAGCATAATAAGAATGAGAGTAAGTGTTATAAGTATGATTAATATGGTCATATTGCCTATGATTGTCCAAAAAATAGAAGAGGACCTTACAAAGAAAATGAGAAGGCTTTCAATTATTGGGGTGATGAAGAACACTCTGACAATGAAAATGATAACATTGGAGATTGTTGTTTTATGGCCTTTTAGAGAATCCAGTTAGGGTAAGAACAAATCCTTACAATGAATGTTT
>NW_025872619.1:0-1609 GCF_002878395.1 Capsicum annuum
ATAATAATGTTTGTGATTGTGATGATGCTTTTTATAAATTATAATCCCAGTTTGAAGATTTGGATTTAAATGTTCAAACAATTACTACTGATAGTGCTTTAAAATTCTTAAAAGAAGTGATTGATGAAAAGCTTCGTCAAAAAACCACTGATCTTGCGTCTTCACAACCTAGCACTTCAAAGCCTACTGATACCAAATATGTGAAGAAAAATACTGAATCTGTTATCGGTATTATGCCCTACTCTTTAACTTAAGTCAATAAGCATCTTGCCATCAGTCAAACACCTGGTAAAGATACGTCTCTTGATGATTTGAAAATAAAAGTTGAAAATTTGAAAAAAGAAATTATTTATTTGAAACAAAATCAAATGATTTCTGATCATAGAATTTCAAATATTGCAAAATATTTCTCAAATTGATAATATTTCCTGGTCCAAAGGAAAAGAAAAATTGCTGAAAATTCTAACAATCAAATTACTCATGATATTGATGCAAAAAATAATTTCTTTTTGGGTATGATGCAAATTATTACTGCCCATAAATGGTATATAAATTGTACTATCTTAATTAATAACAAATTTTCTGTAACTGATATGGCAATTATTGATAGCGGTGCTGATGTTAGTTGTATTCATGAAGGATTAATTCCAACCACATATTTTCAAAAAATAACGCATATAGTCAAATCTACATCCGGTCATTCTCTTGATATTAATTATAAACTACCTCATGCACATATTTGTAGAAATAAGAATTGCATTCCGCATCTCTTTTTCTTAGTGAAAAATCAATTATATCCTCTTATTATTTTAGGAACACCATTTATAAATGCAATTTATCCTTACACGCATATTGATGCGAAAGGCTTCAAAGCTACCTATAAAAACCAAGAAATTTCTTATCCTTTTGTTACAAATCCAGTAACAAGAGACATAAATGCTTTGATTAATATGAAACTAAAACATGTGAATTTCTTACAACTTGAAATGATGAGTATGAATGTTCACAAATAATGAATTCTGTAAAAATTCAAGAAAAAGAAAAACTGATATCTGACAAATTGATTGGGAATATTTGTGTTGATCACCCAAGTGCTTTCTGGATTCGCAAAGAACATGTTGCTACTCTTTCTTATGAAGATGATTTTAGAGAAAATAGTATTCCAACAAAATATAGACCCTGTCAAATGAACACAGAGTTAGTAGAATTCTTTAAAAAAGAGATTAACAATCTCTTACAAAAGGGTCTCATAAAACATTCAAAATCCCCTTGGTCTTGCACTGCATTTTATGTTAATAATATAGCAGAGAAAGAACGAGGTATGCCCAAACTTGTTATTAATTATAAACCTCTTAATAAAGTTTTAAAATGGATTAGATATCCAATTCCCAATAAGAAGGATTTATTAACTAGATTATATGATGCCAATATATTTTCAAAATTTGATTTAATATCTGGATACTGGCAATTTCGAATTTTTAAAGAACACACATATAGAACTGCTTTTAATGTACCTTTTGGTCAATATGAGTGGAATGTTATGCCTTTGATCTGAAAAATGCTCCCTCTGAATTTCAAAAAATCATGAATGATATATTTAATCCATACA
>NW_025872620.1:0-6647 GCF_002878395.1 Capsicum annuum
AGTTTCAACTAACCTTTCTCTTGCAATCTCATGAAAGCCTAAATTAATAACATACCTCCACCAAGTACTTTTATCAATAACCTATACTTTTCTAGCACAATAAACACCGTCAATAACTCTTTTCGTACTTAAAGCAAACAAAAATTTGCCTTAACTAACAACTTCTTCTTTTCCTTCTACTAAACTAACACAAAAGGACAACAATATGAACAACAAGTTGCGAGTGATTCCAAATAGGCCTCACACGGCTTCTCTAGACTTTGATTTTAAACAACCCAATGATAACAAGATTACAAGAGATAGAAACTTGACACACAATATTCAATAATCTAAGAATACATATCTTACTCAGTCTTAACTGAATGACTTATAAGAATGAGGCATAACTTTAAATTTAGGGGACTTATAACACACTAGAAGGATCCTCTCAAGCCACTTCGTAAGACTTTTAAAACTTCTTGCTAGCAAGTCTGAGAGCATTATCAGGGGAGGAAATCGGAATTTACCGATCAGGTTACCTCAAGAATAGTACATAAATAAAGATTTATAGATTATCATTATGGATTCTGAGGAGGAAATTTGAAAGCACATCTGACTTGGGCTTAGTGCATGATTTTTACAAACATGATAAATCACTTCAATCTTTGAAACTCAAAAGCACTAATTGGATATTTTCTAGCCTTCTTATAATCTCATAACTTTTTGTGGGGAATTAAGCTTGACTATTTCTTATACCTTAAAAAATGAGGCAGAGATGGTTTGAATAGAGTAAAATGGGAAGTTGTTTAAGTTTCTTAGACGACCTTTCTATAGCATGATATAAGACTTGAAAGAATGGAGACATTTCCTAAATGCCTTCTAGCCTCTTGAAGAAAGTATAGACGTCTCCGTACCATTCTACAAAACTCTACTAGATACGGCTTCACAGACACCCTAGGAATCTTGAACCTTGTGTCTGATACCAAGTTTGTAACGCCCCAAAAATGGGTCATAAGATGTTACACGGTGCTTAGGATCACAAGTGATTCCAAGCTAACCCTGTTACTAGCATATTTACAAGTAACAGAATAAAATACATAAATCTAAACAAAATCAGCATAAATAATAAAACTTCTTTGAACACGATCAATACAAAATCTGAGTTTACAAGATTATAACTCTACCTTTATGAACAAAACTAGAATGAAATACGTCGACACTACTGACTGTCTAAGAAGCCTCTAATAGTACTGACTATGGGGAGCTGGGTCATGACTCCCAACTATCCTAACTCAATATGACTGAATAAATAAAATTTAATACTTCTCAAACTATATAACTGACTTGATCCCTTGAAACAAAAGGACTCATCTCCTACTGATTGGAAGCTATGAAATAATTGAATATGGTGTATGCGCTACAACTTATACCTATATTATGAGAAAATATAGCACACAATCATATATGTGGATGTACTGAGTATAGGGGTCGAAGCATTTACATAAACAATATCAATACTCTTTAATGAAATTATACATGCAAATAGGAATGACTCACATGGCTTAAATAAGTCTAAAATATAAAACTCATAAATCATAAATTGTGAAACAAGTAACACAAATCTTGTGAGTCATTATACTTAACTTTAAAAGCTATACTCTCCTCTTATTCTCAGTACTTGAAGGCTAAATGAAGCTTTAAAAAAACTTCCAAACTCATGCTTTTATCTTGTGGAGAGTAAAACTTCTTTAAAACTTAAAGACTTAGAACTTTTAGGAACTTTTAATACTTGAGAACTCTGGAACTATTTTAGACTCGGGACACTTAGAACTTGGGATTTTCTTCTAACCAACATAAACCATGTGAGCTACATAGAGTCCAATGTCTTGCCCATATTGGGGAGAGCTATTCTATCCTTGCCATAGGAGTAGAAACTCATTTTTAGTAATCACTATCTTGGCCTTGGGCCCATAAATCTTGAACCTACAGTGGCAGGTAGTTCTAGGGTATGAGATCTTAGAATCATACCCAACTCGATGAAAAAAAATATTCCCATACTCAGCTTAGAACTCTTGAAAAATCCACCTCAAAATAACTCAAGGGTCTATAATGAAGACCAAAATGTATTTTTCTTGCTTTAAATCATAACTAGTGTGGATTCCTATCCTAGCTTTTGAAAGTACTTATCAAAACTCGTCAACAGGACTTTGAGATCATAATCTCCTTATAATCTCATCACTTGTACTTAGGACTCAAAATATAAATCTTTAATTCATCAAAATCATATTTAAAATTCATGCTCAATCATCATTTTAAAAAGCTTAAAATCAACTCAATCAAGATATTGGAAAAATAACTCATAATATGAATCTTATGTTTTCAACATCTCAAAATTCATGCTTTATAACAAAACATTAATAATAATCTTAAAATCTAGAAATTTTGGAAATAGGCATGGAAATATAAACAAAATCATGTAATTCAACCTTTAATCCTTGGGAAATCTCAAGATCTTGCAAACAATAGTAATGAGCATAAACCCTAACCTCAATTTCATGGAAAATCTTATAATTTGTAGAAATTTTTATTTAAAATAAGACTTTGGGTACAAGGGTGAAAGTGTTACCCTTGTTAAAACCCCACATACCTTAGATTTTGAATGTAGATGAACAAGCTTGCTTAAGACTCTTTTTCACATTCTTGAATGAGGGTTTTTGAAGCTTTTGACTTAGAAGTCTTGAATACTAACTCAATTTGTAAAATCTATGGTGAGTTCTTAAATTTCTTGGAGAAAGATTTGGACCTTGTTCTTGGGAGTAATTTTTGCAAGAAACCCTATAGTTTTTATGCTTGAGGAGAATATGGCATTTTGCCTTAGCCAGATGTATATAGATGTTGGAAAGGATGGAAAATGACCAAAAAGTCCTTTTTAAAAATTAACTTCAGAATACTGAACAGGCGCTGCAATGGTCTGTCGCTGGCTCGACGGTCTGTCTGCCTAACCGTCACACCTGGGCCAGAATAGGACTTACTATCTTGGCTGCGACAGCTTGGGCAATGGTCCGTTGCTAGCTTTATGGTCTGTTGGCCATTTCATCTCACCTGGATAGAAGGTGGACTCACTGCCTCCACTGCGACGGTTTGGGCGATGGGCCATCGCTACCTCGATGATTCATCGAAACATTCAATCGTACCTAGGCGATTTAGACTAATTTCTATAATTCAGCCATAACTTTCTATTTTGATGTTGGATTTTTAAAAAATGGGTATCGTTGGAAAGATAATTCAATTTCCCACATGATAAAAAGTCAAAATTAAGAAAATTCTATATGATTTAAATTCTAATCTCTTTGGAATCTAATCCTTAGTGTTTTAAGAGAAAAATTAGGCTTTACTTGACAGGCTCTAATGGCTTAGACTACGAGGGAACTTTGTGGAGTCTTACATAATCATTTTTGTAAGACATCTCATAAATATAAGCCATAGCTTGACTAGAAGGTAAAATATATCTATAAGCCATAAAGCATATTTATAATAGTCTCACATCTAGGAGGCATAATATCAATAAGAATCTCCCATCTAGGAAGCATAATACATCACTAGCACAATAATCATAACTAGAAGTAATATCACATCCATAAGGCATCTCATATCCATAGGTCATATATCATAACTATGAGGAGTATCATCTCTATAGACCAATTACCACATCTATGAGGAACATCATCTCCATATGCCAAATTTCACATCTATAACTATATCATGGCCATGATCCATTAATCATTCTCTGGGGAAAATTCAATCATCATTCACCAAGTCTTGAACTAACCTCACTCTAATTGCTCACTGGACTCAACTTTGTATAAAATCCAAAAATAAGTGGACAAGGGCTAACACAAGTGTTATCCTAAGGTGAGATGGAAGAATCAACTTCTAATTCGCGAATTCCATGTTTAGGAAATTTATACCCTAGACAAGGCTAAAGTACCTAAATTTACTTCTTGGTGTTACATAACACATAATCAATCTTAAGATAGGAATCCCACCCAGAAACCTGAGCAATTACGTCAAATCCACCTAAATTACGGGTTCAGGATCACTAAAATAGTCCTAATAAGGTTAATCATACTAACCATGCTTCCAATGCATAAACAACATCCCAAACCTAGCATTGTATCATATCTGTTCTATAAAGTAGTTCAATCTAGGAAGAAGGCAATAGGATTCTAAAAGCGTAATAAGAATTATAGGTCAAAAACCCTCATCTAATCCCTAAACTTCAATAATCAAGACTAAGTCATCCTACCAATAATTGGTCTTACCATTCACATTTACATGGAATATATAACATACATATCTTACAAAATAGAGTAGACAGAAGCCTACCTCAAAGCCAAACCGCAAATCCTTGACTCATTCATCAAATTTCCATCTTCAATTAACAATCTAAAAATTCTTTCATGCTATCAAAATCATAATATACTCATCAACATGAGAATAATGATACTTATATTGCACCATTGTGCTTTGGGTCCAAAAATCACCTCAAAACCCTATGTGGATCCCACTTGTGAAAATCATATTTTTGAGTTCAACCAACATCCATACATAACAAAAGAATCATCACCCTCAAGAGTTGGTGAAAACTACGCTAATTTTGGGCTAAAATAAGCCCTCAGGCTATTTGGGGTTTTGTTGAAGAACTAAGAAATTTATAAAATCTTACCTTAATTCAGATGATAATAATGAACAGAAATATTAAACAAGCTACCAAGTAACCCATAAGTTTTAGTTTAAGTTATAAAACCCTTTAGGGATTTTACTCTCAAATGTTTGGTGAAAAATGAGTTAATCCGTGACCTAAGGGGCTATTTTATGCCCCTTCTTAGAAATTCGATGCCGCAATCGCACACCTAGGTGTGAAATCACACTATCTAGAGTCAGGGGTAGATGATGCAATCACCAGCATCTATTGTGTAATCATATTATCTCCTCTTCACACCATGTACAATCGCTGGCACTAGATATCAGTTGAAACTTAGAAATTTTATAAGTTTCTGCTAAGCCCTTGAGATTCATTCTAAATCCGATATATGCAGATAAGAAACCACACTAAATTCAACATTTTTGATGAAATGGCAAAGTCATATTTTCCATCTGAGGTCATTTCCAAAAAATTTGGGTCCCACACCAAAATAACCGATTTTCCAACTTTTCGGCCAATAGGTTAAAAATAGCTCTAGTGAATTAACACCCCACAAATAGTTCTAACTAGCATAAAGTACGTATTTCGGAGCTAATGGCAAAGTCATAATTTTCATTCGAGATCATTTTACTAAAGTTTCAGCCTAGTGGCCATTTGAAACCCTCAAAGACATCTAATCAGGGAATTGTCTCTAAAACCAAAATGAATTGCCCAGTAACCAAACTGTCCGTCCTAGCAAATGATAAATGGAAAATCTCTAATGACAATAATTAGAAGAAATAGAAAAAATGACTTGGAAAGTCATTATAACTTAGTAGTCATTGACATACTGAGCTCTAAAGATAATGTAAGCATAAATTACATGTAAAGTAGGAATATAAACTACATGAAACTATCCAAGAGTCTAAAAATAATAATATTAATAGATAAATAATGGTAAAATATTCCATTCTAACAATATTGAAGAACCAACGTGGAATACCATTATCACTAACCAATATACTAATAAAAAGTGAAAGAAGGATATATAGATATAAGGCTAAATGATACATATGTATAAATATATAATGAAAAAAAGGGATATGTAGTGATAATATATATATATACACACACTCATATATATGACTAAACTCAAAGGTAGTAATCCAAGGTAATCAACTAACATCTGGGAATTATAGCTAAGTCAGGGAGCTAATACTAAGGTACTCAAGGCTTCTAACCAAAGTGTGACTAATAATGAGGCGACACAACAATACATATTTTCGTGTGAGAAATAAAATAAATCAAAATCTTATGGACAATCTCGAGTACCAATATATACTTAACTTCTCAAGAAATAACCATAATAACTAACAATAAAGTAACTGGGTAGTCCAAATAAATAATAACCTAACTAGGCCCCTATAAGCCCAAAAAGTGCAATCGAGCACTCAACAAATAATAATCATAACTTATACCTATATAAACCCCCATAAGGCTAATAGATATAAGCAAAAATAATTATACTAGTGATAGGTGATACATATGAGTAAAAGAATCAACATAAACTAATAATGTCATATATAAATATAAGTCCCATAATGTACCTAGTCTATACACCTCCATCTTATTAGCTTGCAAAGGTAGGAACTATGACAATCATCCTTCTTTGGCATTGTGACTCATAAATGAAGGGACCCATAGAGGATTCAAGATATCCATATACACTACTTGGTCTTGAACTTTGAATTCCAATTACCATTATAATTGATATACTCCATCCAGTATTGGAGAGGTAATAAATAATATGTGTTTGGACTTGATCCAACACTAAAAGAGGGCATTCTTTAAATCCATTACCCAAGATCAAGTTCAGATCAAAACTGACAAAATAGCATAGAAAGAGTTAAAATCTCTCTTGACTAAAGTAAATAATTGTGGTACAAGATTAGATTAAAGGTGGAACAAAATCAACCTTCGTCTA
>NW_025872620.1:9647-18016 GCF_002878395.1 Capsicum annuum
TTTTGTTTTGGCCCTTATGAGAGTCGTTGGAAATATGCTTACTGTCTGAAGGTGAGATGAGTTTGGGGTTTACGCTTGATTTCTAGTGATAAGATTGATCTTTATATTTGATTTTCTTGAATATTTATTGACAGTAGTCATGATTTTTAACACTTTTGAATAATGGCTTGGGAGTTGCGATGGATTTTGGTATATGGATTCTTTCTTGCTAACTAAATTGGTTTGGTTAGTTTAGATTCGGTGTTGAGATTATATCTATGGATTGTGTATGTTGGTTGTAGACCATTTTAAGGTTTAGATTCAGTTGAGCATTCATTGACAGGTTTATTAGGCCTATTTATTACCTACCAACTTAATTTTTTTCAGTTGAGATGGGTTATACTTGGTAGATATTAAAAATATGGCCCATCAACACATGGTGAGGTTTCTACTATTTTTAACCCTGGTTCTAGGTTTGTATTAGACTTTTGGAACTCTTCTCAGTGCAAAATATATACCCAAGTGGTTTAGCATGGTTTCACCCATACTTAGTGGATCATACTAGAGCGGATTGTGTGTCAAACTTCTGATCATTGGTTTTGAAGCTTATCTAGACCAGTAATAGCTTGGCATAGATCATAGACTTTGGTTATCACTGTTTGAGTACTTAGGTAAACCTTATCGAACATTGATCCTACACTAGTCTGTATGGGTTTTTTGATAGGTCGGCTTTGGTTTTCGATATTAATGTGATATGATTGTATGCACAATAATTCAAATGATGTAGGAGAGTTTTTGTGTAGCTCAGAGTGGACATCAGGTTGGAAAGTCATGGTCAAGCTAGATTTAGAATTAGAGTTGGCTGTATGATTCATGCCTTGGATTGTCTTTGGGTAGCCGTCCTTCCATGCCAAGCTATCTTGGTTAAGTTTTTTATTTGTTGTGCTTTTACCAACATGATGTCTATGTATTATGGTTTGGGTTTCCGTGCTTCAATCATTCTCATCGTAGTTGGAGTACAGTTAGTTGTTGGGGTTTAGTTTGTGGCTATTTGAGAAGTGAAGTAAGGAAGCCGGTTAAAAGGGGATACCCTTGGAGGAATCACTTGAAAGCATTGGTTCGCCTTATAGGTTACATGGGGATTCTTGCTCAGAGAAAGCGAGGAAAGTACCTCGTTCTTTTAAGCTTTCTATCTATTCTTATCCATTGACATGCAAGGATGATAACTATTTTAGTAGTGGATATTGTAATGATCCTCCAAGTTATTTCCTTCGTTTTTCTGTGTTTTTGGAATTTTTTGCCTTCCCATAGCGTGTGTAGGTAGTAAAATACTTTCAGGAATTATCATTTTGGTTTTCGATAGTTCGTTTTGCTTTTATGCTAATTTTTTTATTTTGGAACTTTTGGAGTTGAGAAATAGGTCTCAAATTAATACTTCTAGTAAACGGCCATAGATGATAATTTCTACAGTGTTGTTAGCTCTGGAACATTAATTTTAGGCTAGTAGGGCCCATGGTCTGGGTCCCAAGGCTTCTAGACTAATTTCGGAATGTCGGGTAGATTTGATGAAAAATGGAAATAGGTGTGGTCCTCACATTTAATAGAAATAACCTCAAATAATAGTTTTTGATGATTACGTTAAGTTTGAAAGTTCTAATTTGGTATCGTAGCATTGTTTGTTTGCACACATGGGGTTCTGAATTAATCTCGAGCACCTGGTCGGAGTCCATTTGGACTTAGCAAAATCTTATGCCTCAGTTGCTAGTGCAATCTCTTAAGCAGCTTAGGGGTCACTTAAGTAATAGTCGCATTAGTGACCTTATGCAGCTTTAGCGACCTTGGCTTCCTAGATGAGGGTCACTTTAGTGATCCCTGTCTACTAAATTGATGTCACTTTAGTGGCCAGGTTTTCTCCTAAGCAGTCATACCTATCCTTAACTAACTATTTTTGTGGTCATGTGTCGCTTAAATGACTCAGCACCCGCTAAAGGCATCACTGCTTGTGTTATTTCTCCCTCTTCACTTGATTTTACCTTATTTCTCAAGGGATTTTTCCTCCAATTTTAAGATCTTGGGATGTGAAGAAGTACGAGAAATCATTCATTGAAGCTAAGCAAGATAGTTCAACACTCTATAGTCATTTTCCATTATTTGTCCCATCAAATTCCATCTTTTTTTATTGTAAATTCCTAAAATTTAGATCTTAAATTCACAAAATTTAGGGGCTGATTAGAGCCTTGTATTGTGTTCCGTTTGTGCTCAACTTTTGAGAATACATTCCCTATCCTTCAAGGGGCATTGTGACAAATTCAATTTTGAGATTTCGTTAGCGGGCCTTAGGGGTCCATTTTTTACCCGATTTTGGTTCCGAGGATTTATATTGCAATATGAGTGTCATTTTACTTCTATTAATATATAGATTATGATTTTGATAGTGTGATAATATTTTCAAAACATGGAGCAAGAGGAAAAATTTGTGAACTGTTCGAAGATATATTTCAGCATCAAGGTAGGTTTCGATCTACTTTTCTCTATAAGATTGTGTATTGTAAAGATTTCATGCTAGGTAGGAATTATTGGAAGGGATTATGACTATTATATCATGACTTAATCTATTTAGTAAATTTGGTATAGAAAAACTTAGCATAGGATACCTGTTATGGCCATATAACATATTATCCTTGATTGTAGACATATTTGCCTTAGATTGATGTTAATGATCCTTTAGAATAAGTCATACCATATGACTTAGCATTTGGACTACAATTTTCCAGATTATGGTACCATTAACATGCTAGTTATATATTATTGGGTCAAGGTTGTGCTATGACACTAGTTGGATATGAATCTAGTATTCTATCCTTAAATAGATGTACTTCTAATTTATAGATTAGTAGGTGTTTATGGTTGTATTGTTTTAGTAATTGCGTCCAATTAAACCTTGAATTTACTACCATTTTGTAAAAAACAAATTATTTCCATTTTTCACTTTTAAAATGAATTCTCTTACAACAGAACTCATACCACCATATTTAATGAATTATTAGCTTTGGAACTAGATATGCTATTTTGGAAATTAGACCGAGGTTGATTCTGGTCGACTTTAATCCACTCTTACCACTATTATTTACTTCATTCAAGAGAGATTCTGACCTATTCTATGCTACTATGCTGAGTTATTGTCGAACTTGATATTGGGCAATGGATTTACATATTTACACTTTTTTAGTCTCAATATGAGTCCGGACTCATATTATACTTATACTTTTTCAGTAAGTGATGGATTAGATTGATTATGATGGTTATTAGAAGTCTTAATTTGATATAAGGTAGTATATACGAATATCCCGAGTCCCTTATATGTCCTTTCATCCATGAGTAATAGTGCTAGGTTAGGATGGTCATCATAGGTCCTGCATTAGTGAGCTACTAAGTTGGTGGAGGTTTATACTCTTGGTACATTATGACACTAGGATTTGGATATGGCATTAATGGCTTATGTCATATTCATTCATTCATATGCATCGCCAAACAGAGCTATACCTATTTGGTGCTTATATTTATCAGCCTTGTGGGAGTTGTATAGGTATAAGCTATGATTTTTCTTTTTTGAGTGCTTGTTTGCACCTTCTAGGCTCATAGAAGGCCATTTAGATTTTTGTTTGTCTGGACTTTCAGGTTACTTTATTGTTGGTTAATTTCTCGATATTATTGGTATGTTTTTTATTCCTTTTTTTTTCTCATAGGAAAATATGTATTGTTTGGTAATCTCATGATTAGTTACCCTTTGGTTAGAGGCCTTGAGTATGCTATTATTAACTCTTTTACTTAGCTATACTCACACATTTTATTACTATATATATCTTTATTTCCTTATCTGTTCATATTATATATGTATCCGTTTGACTTGTATTACTATTATATATCTTTCTTTCACTCTTCATTTGTATATTGGCAAGTGTTATATGGTATTGTCTTTAGTTCCTAAATACTGTTAGAATAGGATAGTTTACCCTTATTGCTCCATTAGTAATATTATGTTCAGTCTCATAGATAGTTGTTTGTAGTTCATATTCCTACATTACATTCTATTTATGCTTACATTATCTTTGGAGATCAGTCAGTTGATGCCTACTAAGTACTACGTGTTTGGTACTTATACTATACTTCTATAGCCTACAGATCACAGTACGAGTTCTCTCCTTTGATGTGTGCATCATGCGGAGTATCTATGGATCAGAGATTTAGGATGAGCTCCTGACATTTGGAGTATTTATGCTCTCCCTCATATTGATTGGATGATATTTAATTTTCATTTCAGGGAAGGCTTGTACTCTTATTATATATTTAACTTGTACTTTTGTTGTATTAAAATCTCTTGTACAGGATCCACCAAGTTTTGGAATTATATTACTCTCTTTATTATATTCATTCTACAGTTTCTTTCACTTCTCTTGGTCATTTGTTAATAGATATATCTCACTATAGGTTGGCTTACCTACTAGTGGGTTATGGTAGGTATCATTATGACCTAAGAAATTGGGTCGTGATAATGCGGTCGTGACAACACAACACATCTCATAATACCTCAACCGCAAACCAATATAAGTTGATATAAGAAAATGTAATGTGATAAAATGAATGCTCAAATGCAAAATCAAAAACAAGATTCTATAACAATAATACAATACAAGAGTAAATAATAGCACAATACCAAACTATACAAAAGTGATGATGATGGATGATGTTGAATATTTGAAGGTTATCGTATAACATTCTGTATACACCAACCGAGCACACTATTTCCAAAATAAGACTCATGGGGGTTTTCTCAAATCATATACTTTTCATAATCTCAAATCCACCTCTCTGGCTAGTCTTTATGTATCAGGGGTGCCACAATATCACATACACCTCTCCAACTAATGTTCACAAATTAAGGTTTCCACAATATCCTATTAAAATGTCTCAATCAACCTTGTCGGTGACTGTATTTCTGTTAAAGGTTTTATAAAAATATCATTTTCTTTCGATTGGGAAAAACCTCAGTGGTAAAAAATATCTTATTCTTTTGACTGGGGAAAAACTTAGTGGTATCAATCTCTTAAACATGTGTGAAAGATATGAGGATGATATGCTCACAACCAAAATAGTATAAACATATTAATCAATTCATTACAAGTATAAGTAAGCTTAGAATCAACTCTTATGATATGTTACATGAACTAAGGCATCGTAGTGCCCCACTAGTATAAATAGTCATGCATGACATCAATAATATCACTTAAAGTGCCTCATGTGAGTATCATCAATATGATAAAGACAATATAATATAGTAACACAGTTTATGATAACAAGTCAAGCCAGTACTCGGCAACAAAATAATGAATATAGAAATTAAATGCACATTCTTAGCCAACAATATCAACTCAAGCCCCTACTCAGGAATCACCATAATATATACTCTCCAAATCAGAAATTACATGCAGATAATCCCCTACTCAGGCACATCACAATAAACAAGAATCCTAATAACAATATATCAGATAACTACCCAAACCTTGCTTGTCCATACTATAAGTCTCATCCACTAATACCAGAATATTTATAATCTAAGGGGCCATTTGGTGTGAGGTACTAAAGCATATAATCCCGAGATAAAATAATAGTCCCATGATAAAATATTTAATGCATCGTTTGGTTGCTAAAATCCGAGATAACTTATCATGGGACTAATATATAGTACCAGAATAAGTTGTCCCATACATTTGGTGTTACAACAATCCCTACACAATTTATCCTTAGTATAGACTATAAAAAGACAAAATTACCCTCAAATCTTTTTATTATCACTTTTCTCCTGGGATAAAATAATAGTCCTAGGATAAAAATTTTGATGCGTCGTTTGGCTGCTAATACTCGGTATAACTTATCTCGAGACTAACAAATAGTACTGGAATAACTTATTCCATACATATGGTGGTATAACAATCCCAACATAATTTATCCTTGGGATAAACTATAAAACGACAAAATTACACCCAAATCTTTTGATTCTGACTTATATATTTAAACAAACACACACACACACACACATATATATATGTGTGTGTCTTTAAGAGATGTAAGGTTTTAGTAGTCCTCGCATTAAATTTTTATCATTTTATCTCTAATTTAAATTTTATATAGACTAAAGAAAAGGGCAGCCCGGTGAACTATAGCTACCGCTATATGCGGTGCCCGGGAAAGAGCCCCACCACAAGGGTGTATCGTACGCAGCCTTACCTTGCATTTCTGCCAGAGGCTAATTCCAAGTCTTGAACCCGTGACTTCCTGGTGACATGGCAGCAACTTTACCAGTTACTCCAAGGCTCCAAAAGTTTACTAATTACTACAACTTTAGCAGCAACTTGTAGTGCAATTTTAATTACACTACAAGTTTTTATTTATTTTGATAAATTTGAACAATTATATGAGCTTTTTAAATACTACAAAAGTGATGATGTAATACCCTAGGAAATTTTTCGTTGAAATTTTATGCGTAAACGTGTTGGGTTCTATATTCTAGAATGAGTTATAAATTTTTGGTTTGGAATGTCTTAGATTATGACCTACAATTGCGTAGAGTATCGAATAATCTCTCCAATGATATATGGATCATTCAAAACGGACACCCGAGTGAGGAGTTATGAAAATTCCGATCAAACCATGAATAGTAGTGAACAGTAAAACATGCAGGAAAAAGTACTGAGGCTTGGCGTATTTTTGCTCCAACTTTAAATGATCATAACTCTTTGTACATAATGATCTGGGTGATATACTATATATCAACGGAAATCTCTGCGAGTCTTCTTTCCAATGAAATTAGTTTCATCCCATTTCTCAGTCGGACCAAAAAGTTATGGTCGATCTACTTCAGCCTACTAAAAGTAAATTTTTTGGTCAACTTCAAATGATTATAACTCCTCGTACATAATGATCTGGGTGAGATACTATATATCAATGGAAATATATGAGAGTTCTCTTTCTAATGAAATTGGTTTCATCCAATTTGAATATCGAAGTAAAATGTTATGGTTGATCTACTTCAAACTATCAAAATAGTCCACCAAAGGACAGATATGAGAATTATTTGATTTTTAGGGGCGTTTGGTCATTCCCCCTCACCCAAAATCCATGCAAACCCTATATTAAAGCCTATTAGAAGCATTATATATTGTATTTCATTAAATTCCCTCAATAAGAAAACCCTAAGCTCCTACATCTAACTTCAAGAATCTCCAAAGTTCACAATTAATTCTGCAAATTTATTCAAGATTCCAAGTTGCTAGTTCAAGAACTCCAAGAACCATCATTCAAAGGCACAATTAACATCAAAAAAATGAGTATCGATCTAAAGTTCATCATTCAAGGTATCTGGAGTTTTTCAGTAAGAACTCTCTTTTGTTTTTGTGCCCAAAAGTAATTTTCTTTACAAAGGCATGATTTTTATTTGATTTTTATGAATTTGAAGCATGAACCCATATCTTATGATGATTATTATGAAATCTTGATATTTATGATTTTGAAAGATGAATTTACATGTGTGGAGATATAAATCATGAATCTTGAATGATATTTATCATGATTTTGATATTTGGGTCAAGAATCCCCATTGGAAATTATGTTTGTTTTTATAAAGTGTGTGTTATAAGCATGTTGATGTTTGATATTTTTAGATATTTTGAATGATTTGACCTTTTGGTCTTAATGGAGTTATTTTGAACTCGAGTGTGAAAGAAATCTACAACGTGGTTGATTTTGATAGATGGGAAGCATGATGGCTCCTGATGTATATTTTTTTATTACCGAAATTGTTATTTAGTGGATTGTCTTTGAAATGATATAGGCTAAGTTCGGGAGAAATCTTTAGCACCTAGTGGGAGGTATAAAGCGACCTTACTTCCCTAGAACTACGTGCCCCCATAGGAGTGAGCCTGAGGCTTATTTATAGTGATCACTAGTTTGTCTAGATTTGATATCGATAGTCCTACTCCAATGGCAAGGATAGGATGGCTCTCCCTAACTTGGGTTGTACGTTAGACTCCATGTAGGTCACATGGTTTATGTCGGTTATAGGATCTCCCAATGTGTGTGTGTTTCCTTGAGTCTATGGTGAATGGTGAACTGATTTGAAAGTGGAATTGTGAAAGTTATTCTTTCAAAAAATTTAAATGATATTTACATTATGAGAATTGATATTCTTGATGAACTGAAAGTGATTGAAAAATTATATGATGACTCACATGTGTTATTGTACTTATTTAATCCTCTCATGATTATGATGATTTTCTTCGGGCTATGTGAGTCTTTCATACATCCTGAATATTTCTTATAAATATTTATGATGA
>NW_025872620.1:18116-26371 GCF_002878395.1 Capsicum annuum
ATTGAAAGTGATTGAAAAATTATATGATGACTCACATGTGTTATTGTACTTATTTAATCCTCTCATGATTATGATGATTTTCTTCGGGCTATGTGAGTCTTTCATACATCCTGAATATTTCTTATAAATATTTATGATGATGATGTTTATACAATTGCATACACCCCCATATACTTGGTTCCTTTCCATGGTACTGACCCACCTCTTCGGATATGGGCTGTATTTTCTCAAAATGTAGGTACAGGTGCTCAGTTCCAAGTTCGATAGTGATTTTTTAGGTATGCTGTTCTACATCCTCTGTTGTGGTGAATCCTCATGCTCCGACGACATGATGTCTGATGTTGGTTTCATGGAATCGTTTACTTTTGATAACTGAGTATGAGTCAGTTGGGGCATGTCTCAATGGCTCACTGGTTTTATTGATTTTTTTAGAGGCTTATTAGACTAGTATCGATGTTGGGAGTTGACTAATAAGTCATATTTTGTTATCTTTCTGAAATTCATTTATTCTTGGATGATGATTACTCTGTTGATATTTGAGGGTTATTTATGGAAACCCCATTGATTCATGTTGAACTAAATGAAAATGGCTCAAAGGTTTAGCTTAGGGCTACGAATAGCCTCAAGTACTGTGTGGTGCTCTGGGACTCATTTTTGGGGTGTTACAAATTTGGTATCAGAGCCTAAGGTTTTAAGGCATCCTAGGGAGTCTGACAAGCCGTATTAAGTATAGTCTTGATCATCGGTATGTAGCGTGCCACATCTATGAGCAAGAGGCTACAAGACGTTTTAGGAAAAAATGTGATTCTTTCTTTCATAAGTCTATCATACTTAAAGTGTCTCTCTCTGCTATCAATTTGTGCTCTTCTCTTTTAGAAATATGCCTTCAAGTCGAGCGAGAAGAAATAATGATGGTCAATAACCTCAACCTGCTAACCCATTGAATGAAATCGTGTCTCATGCTGAATTTTGGGTAGTCTTTCAGGCGCTGGCCCAAGCTATTACTGCAAATATTCAGGCCAACCAAGCCCCGGCTCCACAGCAGTAGGGAGGTAATTTAGCTGCTACCAGGATCCATGACTTCATGCGGATGAGTCCACCAGAATTCTATGGGTCCAAGTCTGATAAGAATCCATGGTTGTTTTTAGAGGAGGTGCAGAAGATTACTCAGGTGATGCATGTATCTAAGGAACATAGTGTAGAGTTAGCTACATATAGGTTAAAGACCTTGCTTATGACTGGGTTATTTCTTGGATGAAAGGTAGAGGTAAGGGAGCTGTCCCTATTACTTGGCAAGAGTTCCACAATACATTCTTGGATAAGTTTTACCCTTTGGAGGTGAGGGAGGCGAAGGTAGAAGAGTTTATGAACCTGCGATAGGGCTCTATGACTGTTAGGGAGTATTGTCTAAAGTTCAATCAGTTGGCCAAGTATGCTCCTGACTTAGTGGCTGATAATTGGGCTAGTATGAGTAATTTTGTGACTGAAGTATCTAGTTATGTGGTTAAGGAGTGTAGGTCTACTATGCTGAATAGTGAGATAAATCTTTCTAGGCTGATGACTCATGCCCAATAGATTGAGGCAGAAAAGATTAAGGAGAGAGATAGAATGAGAGAGAATAAGAGAGCTAGGTCCGAAAAGCACGAATAGGGTCAGACTAGATCGCAGGGAGGGAGTCGTCCTCAGTATCAGTATAATTCATCTATGCCAGCACCATTATCTTCTAGTTCTCCCGTGCCTAGAGATAGGTAGGAGCAAGGTAGCAGGTTATCTGCACCCAGTTCCTAGTACAGTGTTGGCAGTAAGCCAAATCGTCCTCTATGTCCTAAGTGTGGTAGGGCTTATTTGGGTAAGTGTTTTGTTGAGAAGAGGGATTGTTTTCGGTGTGGTGACATGGGTCACAGAGTTAGAGATTCTCCACAAAATGGACAAGGGCGTCATGACTATCGCCCTCAAAACTAGACTCAGACTGTTAGTGCTTAAGTTCCAGTGACTCGCCCAGCCCAAGCTTAGGGCGCCTCTCTAGCAATGCTGGCGGGCAGTGCCAAAATAGATTCTATGTTACCGTCCTACCAGGAACAGGAGGACTCTCTCGATGTTGTTACTGGTATGCTTCGTATATTTTAGTTTGATGTGTATGCTTTGTTGGATCCTGGATCCAGTTTCTCATATGTTACACCTTTGATTGCTGTGAATTTTGAAATGAGTCCTAAGATTATTCCTGAGCCTATCCTAGTTTCTACCCTAGTGGGTGATTCGATTATTGCCCAGAAAGTGTATAAAAAGTGTCCTGTTACCGTTCTTCATAGAGTCTTGTTGGTTGATCTGATTGAGTTAGACATGGTAGATTTTGATATGATTCTGGGTATGGACTGACTGTATTCTTCTTATGCCTCTATTGATTGTCAAACCCGAGTAGTCAATTTTTAGTTTTCGGCTGCATCCTATTTGAGTGGTCTGGGAATTCTGTGTCACCCAAGAGTCATTTTATCTCTTACCTCAAGCTACAAAGCTTATTTCCAAGAGGTGTATTTACCATTTGGTTAGAGTCAAAGACATTAAGTCTGAGACTCCAACTCTCCAGTCTGTTAATGTTGTCAATGAGTTTTCTGATGTCTTTTCGGATGATCTCCTAGGGATACCTCCTGATAGAGACATAGAGTTTGGAATTGATCGTTTTCCCGATACTCAGCCCATTTCTATTCCTCCTTACCATATGGTCCCTGCAGAACTTAAGGAGTTGAAAGAGAAACTCAAAGATCTACTAGATAAGGGTTTCATAAGGCCCAGTGTTTCTCTTTGGGGAGCTCCTATGTTGTTTGTGAGAAAGAAAGATGGCTCTTTGCATATGTGCATTGATTACCGCCAACTGAATAAAGTCACTATTAAAAATAAGTACCCCCTTTCGAGAATAGATGATTTGTTTGACCAATTGCAAGGTGCACATTATTGTTCAATCATAGACCTTCATTCCGACTATCATCAACTTAAAGTTAGGGAGTGTGACATCCCGAAAACCACTTTCTGAACTCGTTATGGCCATTTTGAGTTTCTTATTATGTCTTTCGATTTAACTAATGCCCCAGTAGCTTTCATGGACCTCATGAATTGAGTGTTCAGGCCATATCTGGATATGTTTATCATTGTGTTCATCTATGATATACTGGTGTACTCCCGTAGTGAGGATAAATATTCTGATCATCTCCGACCTGTCTTGCAAACCCTTAAAAATCACAAGTTGTTTGCCAAGTTCAGTAAGTATGAGTTTTTGCTAAGGTCTGTTGCTTTTCTAGGTCATATTATTTCTTTCGAGGGTATTAGAGTTGATCCGCAAAAGACCAAAGTTGTTAGAAATTGGCCTACACCTATTTCTCCGACTGATATCCAAAGTTTCTTGGGTTTAGCTGGATATTACTGTTGTTTTGTTGAGGGTTTCTCCTCTATAGCATCTCCTATGACTCAGTTGACCCAAAAGAAAGTGAAGTTCTTGCTTGTGGTCCGAATCTTGTGAGAAGAGTTTTCAAGAGTTGAAGACTCGACTCACTTCAGCCCCTGTTAACTTTGCCTGATGGTGTTGATGGTTTTGTGGTGTACTGTGATGCTTCGAGAGTTGGGTTGGGTTTCTATTATTGTAGAAGGGTAAGGTGATAGCTTATGCTTCTAAACAGTTGAAACCCTATGAGAAAAATTACCCCACCCATGACCTTTAGTTGGCTGCTGTTGTGTTTGCTTTGAAAATTTAGAGACACTATTTGTATGGTGTCCATGTTGATGTTTTCACTGATCATAAGAGTCTGCAGTATGTGTTTACCCAGAGAGAATTGAATATTAGGCAGAGACGATGGTTAGAATTGTTAAAGGACTATATATAACTGTTCTGTACCATCCAAGCAAGGTCAATGTTGTGGCGTATACCCTAAGTAGAGTGTCCATGGCTAGTGTTTTGCATGTGGTAGAAGTTAAGGAAGAGTTGGCTCGTGATGTACATCATTTGGCTAGATTGGGGTTTAGGTTGTTTAACTCTGCTGAAGGTAGTGTAGGGGTTCAGAGTAGTTCCGAATCCTCCTTGGTTCCGGAAGTGAAGGAAAAACAATACTTAGATGCTAGTTTGGTCAGACTGAAGGAGTCTGTTAAGGACAAAAAAGTAGACATTTTCTCCCAAGGAGGAGATGGTGTGTTTAGATTGCAGGGTAGATTGTGTGTCCCAAATGTTGATGATCTAAGACAGAGGGTTATGGCTGAAGTGCATGGGGTGCGATATTCTATTCATCCTGGTGCCACTAAGATGTACCGAGACTTAAAAGAAATCTATTGGTGGAGTGGAATGAAGAAAGATATAGCAGCGTTTGTAGCTAAGTGTGCAACATGCTAACAGGTTAAGGTTGAACACCAAAGACCTGGTGGTGTGATGCAAGAGTTTAGTATTCCCACCTGGAAGAGATAAATATGAACTTCGTGATTGGTTTACCTCCTTCCCGACGCTATCATGATTCCATTTGGGTTGTGGTTGATAGGTTGACTAAGTCTGCTCATTTCTTACCTGTTCATACTTCATATACTGCTGAGGATTACGCTAGATTGTATATCTGAGAGCTAGTCAGACTGCATGGAGTTCCCTTGTCTATCATTTTGGATAGGGGTACTCAGTTCACTTCATAATTTTGGAAAGATTTTCAGAAGGGTCTTGGTACCCAAGTGCTTTTGAGTTCTGCTTTTCATCCGCAGACCGATGGTCAGGCTTAGCGGACCATCCAAAATTTAGAGGATATTTTGAGAGCTTGTGCACTTGACATGAAGGGAAATTGTGATGATCACTTACCATTGATAGAGTTTGCTTATAATAACAATTTCCACTCTAGTATTGGCATGGCTCCATTTGAAGTCATATATGGGAGAAAGTGTAGATCACCCATAGGTTGGTTTGAAGTGGGTGAAGCGGCTGTGAGTGGTCCTGATTCGGTATTTGAGGCTATGGAAAAATTTAAGTTGATTAGGGAAAGGTTAAAATCTGCACAGAGTCGTCAGAAGTCATATGAGGATGTTAGAAAGAGACACCTTGAGTTTGAAGTTGGTGACCTAGTGTATCTGAAAATTTCACCCATGAGGGGGGTGAAGAGATTTGGAAAGAAGGGGAAGCTTAGTCCCCGTTATGTTGGTCCTTAGAAAATTCTTAGTCGTGTTGGTAAGGTAGCTTATGTAGTCGAGTTGCCTTCCGAGTTGTCCTCTATTCATCCAATATTCCATGTCTCCATGGTTAGAAAGCATATTAGCGATGTTGTGGTAGTGGATTCCTCTGTGAGTGCTGACATTCAAGAAAATCTTTAATTTGATGAGATTCCTGTTGAGATTCTTGATTTCAATGTTCGAAGACTAAGGAACAAAGAAGTTCCCTTGGTCAAGGTGTTGTGGCGAAACTAATCTGTTGAGGGTGCAACTTGGAAAGCTGAGGCTGATATGCGATCCAAGTACCCGCACCTATTTTCTGCGAACTCTGATGAAGCCGAAGGTACCGTTCCTTCCTAAATCTTGCACTTTTGATAAAAGTTGCAGCAGTTCAGCTGTAGTTTCTTGAATTTATGCATTCTATGTTGCATTCGGAGTGTGAAACGATGTGGTGATGAGTCTAACGAATGGTTTCAGCTGTATTCTCTATTCCTTATCTAATATTGGAATGTCTAGCATCATTCGAGGACGAATGTTTCCAGGGGGGATGATGTAATACCCCGGGAAATTTTTTGTTGAAATTTTGTGCGTAAACTTGTTGGGTTCTGTCTTCTAGAATGAATTATGAATTTTTCGTGAGGAATGTGTTAGATTATGACCCACCATTGCATAGAGTATAAAATAAGATTTTCAATGATATATGGATCATCCAAAACGGACACCCGAGCGATGAGTTATGAATATTTTGATTAAACCGTGAATAGTAGTAAACAGTAAAACGTGCAGGAAAAAGTACTGAGGCCTGGCGTATTTTTTCTCCAACTTTAAATGATCATAATTCCTTGTACATAATGATCTGGGTGATCTACTATATATAAACGAAAATTTCTGCGAGTCCTCTTTCCAATGAAATTAGTCTCATCCATTTTTTCTATCGGAGCAAAAAGTTATGGTCGATCTACTTCAGCCTATCAAAAGCAAATTTTTGGGTCAACTTCAAAACATCATAAATCCTTGTACACAATGATCTGGGTGAGATACTATATATCAATGGAAATATATGAGATTCCTCTTTCTAATGAAATTAGTTTCATCCAATTTGAATAATGGAGTAAAACGTTATGGTTGATCTATTTCAAACTATCAAAACAGTCCACCAAAGGACAGATTCGCGAATTATTTGATTTTTAGGGATGTTTTGGTCATTCCCCCTTACCTAAAATCCATCCAAACCCTATATTAAAGCCTATTAGAAGCATTATATGTTATATTTCATCAAATTCCCTCAAAAAGAAAAGCCTAAGCTCCTACATCCAACTTCAAGAATCTCCAAAGTTCACCATTAATTCTGCAAATTTATGCAAGATTCCAAGTTCCTAGTTCAAGAACTCCAAGAACCATCAGTCAAAGGCACGATTAACATCTTAAAAACGAGTATTGATCTAAAATTCATCATTCAAGGTATGTTGGGTTTTTCAATAAGAACTCTCTTTCGTTCTTGTGCCCAAAAATAATTTTCTTTACAAAGGCATGATTTTTATTTGAGCTTTATGAATTTGAAGCATTAACACATATCTTATGATGATTATTATGAAATCTTGATGTTTATGATTTTAAAATATGAATTTACATGTGGGGAGATATAAAGCATGAATCTTGAACGATATTTATCATGATTTTGATATTTGGGTTGTGAATCCCCATTGAAAATTGTGTTTTTTTAGAAAGTGTGTGTTATAAGCACGTTGATGTTGAATATTTGAGATATTTTGAATGATTTTACCTTTTGGTCTTAATGGAGTTGTTTTAAACTAGATTGTGAAAGAAAGCCACAATATGGTTGATTTTGATAGATGGAAAGAATCATGGCTCCCAATATATATTTATATATTATCGAAATTGTTTTATTGTGGATTGTCTTGGAAATAATTTGAGCTAAGTCCGGGAGAAATCTTTAGCACCGAGTGGGAGGTATAAAGCAAACTTACTTTCCTAGAACTACGTGCCCTCGTAGGAGTGAGCCTAAGGCCTATTTATATCGTGATCACTAGTTTGTGTGGACTTGATATCGATAGTCCTACTCCGATGGAAAGGATAGGATGGCTCTCCCCAACGTGGGTTGTACGTTGGACTCCATGTAGCTCATATGGTTTATGTCGGTTATAGGATCTTCCAGTGTGTGTGTGTTTCCTTTTGTCTATGGTGAATGGTGAAGTGATTTGAAATTGGAATTGTTAAAGTTATTCTTTCGAAAGATTTAAATGATATTTACATTATGATAATTGATATTCTTGATGAACTAAAAGTGATTGACCAATTATATGATGACTCAGATGTGTTATTTTACTTATTTCATCCTCTTATGATTATGATGATTTTCTTTGGGCTATGTCAGTCTTTCATACATCCTGCATATTTCTTATAAATATTTATTATGATGATGTTTACACAATTGCATACACTCCCATATACTCGGTTCCTTTCCATGGTACTGACCCACATCTTCGGATGTGGGATACACTTTCTCGGAATGTAGGTTTAAATGCTCAGTTTCAGGTTTGATAGTGATTCTTCGAGCATGCTATTCTATATCCTCTGTTGTGGTGAGTCCTCATGTTCCGAGGACGTGATGTCTGATGTTGGTTTCACGGAATCGTTTACATTTGATAACTGAGTATGAGTCAGTTGGGGCATGTCTCAATGGCTCACTGGTTTTATTGATTTTCTCAGAGGCTTGTCAGACTAGTATAGATGTTGGGAGTTTACTAATAAGTCGTATTTTGTTATCTTTCTGAAATTCATTTATTCTTGGATGATGATTACTCTGTTGATATTTGAGGGTTATTTATGGAAACCCCATTGATTCGTGTTGAACTGAATGAAAATGGCTCAAAGGGTTAGCTTGGGGCTACTCGTAGCCCCAAACACCGTGTGATGCTCCGGGACCTGTTTTCGGGGCGTTACAGATGAGTCATGGAAAAATGATACTGACTCCATAAAAACTATTTATACAATCAAATTCAAAATTGATGCAAGGGTTTATTTTCTTTCTATTTTGTAGAAATGTTTATTAATCTTACTTTAAATTTTCA